>NW_013675492.1:8126-9527 GCF_000517525.1 Limulus polyphemus
ATATTATATATATATATATATATATATAATATATATAATAGAACCAACATTAAACGTTTATTTTCTATTATTGGTCCTAGTTTTTTATATTATGACATAACAGATAACGTCTGTGGTCATAGCAACCAAACGCGTTGGGGATATTTCATCTATCAGACAAAATCCAGACGCTGATGTCAAACTAGCCATCAACTAAGAAGAATCAGTTAAGGGTTAGGAGTTGAGTGTTTGAATCAGCAACGTGTCAACTCCTACTGCCTTTCTCTATCTTCAGCCAGTTGTGGGAAGGCAGTTACCCTTAATACTCAGATACATTGTAAAACACCCAACCTTTTAATTATAAAATGAAGTTAAACAGAACTAAAAATACTACCTAACTAGTTGTTAAACATTTTCCAGGATGGTTTAATTAGATGTTGAGAATATTCAAGGCGTAATTGAAAATATACGTTACATAAGTAGTTCGAAGCTATTCATATCTAATCTATTTACACTAACATAACTATAGAGCTAAGTACAGCTCACGAGAATGTCTGTGGTCGAGAATCTCACAACTGGTGTGTTGCTATCAAGTACAGATCACGTGATTGTTGATTGGTGTAATTTATATTCATACGAACTTCTCAAAAAATACAAAATCGATACCAATATTATCCAACTTCATGTCGCTTATTTCGTATAAGTGATCTTGTGTTACGTCAATAACGAAACCAAACCCTGTTACAAGAAAGTAGCACAAACAGACACGAAAACCTCGCGCATAATCCGGAACCTTTCTTTAACCCTAGGGAGATTAGACGCTCACATTAAGAGTATTTTCACACCCTATCTGTTCTGGTTGATTATGTCATGCAAGGCTAATGTTCCTTTTCTTCATGAATTTCACGAATTGTTTCTGTTTATCTCTGTTATGATAGGATTAATACGCAGCTCCTCTTGTGGAGGTAATAGCTGGTACAGCTGTCATCAGAACATCCAGCTCCTCTTTTTAAAGTAATAGCTGGTACTGCTGTCATCAGAACATCAGCTCCTCTTGTGAAAGTAATAGGTGGTATAGCTGGCATCAGAACATCAGCTCTTCTTGTGAAACTAATAGATGGTATAGCTGGCATCAGAACATCAGCTCCTCTTTTGAAAGTAATAGATGGTATAGCTGGCATCAGAACATACAGCTCGTCTTGTGGAAGTAATAGCTGGTACAGCTGGCATCAGAACATACAGCTCCTCTTGTGAAAGTAATAGATGGTATAGCTGGCATCAGAAGATACAGCTCCTCTTATGAAAGTAATAGCTGATACACCTGTCATCAGAACATACAGCTCCTCTTGTGGAAGTAATAGCTGGTACAGCTGTCATCAGAACATACAGCTCCTCTTGTGAAAGTAATAGATGGTATAGCTG
>NW_013675492.1:9999-13449 GCF_000517525.1 Limulus polyphemus
GGTAATAGCTGGTAGCTGTCATCAGAATATACAGCTCCTCTTGTGGGGGTAATAGCTGGTAGCTGTCATCAGAATATACAGCTCCTCTTGTGGAAGTAATAGCTGATAGCTGTCTTCAGAATGTACAGCTCCTCTTGTGGAAGTAATAGCTGGTAGAACCGTGATCAGAACATCCAGCTACTTTTGTGGAAGTAATAGCTGGTAGAGCTGTCATCAGAACATCCAGCTTCTCTTGTGGAAGTAATAGCTGGTAGAACCGTGATCAGAACATCCAGCTCCTCTTGTGGAAGTAATAGCTGGTAGAGCTGTCATCAGAATATACAGCTCCTCTTGTGGAAGTAATAGCTGGTAGAGCTGTCATCAGAATATACAGCTCCTCTTGTGGAAGTAATAGCTGATAGCTGTCTTCAGAATGTACAGCTCCTCTTGTGGAAGTAATAGCTGGTAGAACCGTGATCAGAACCTCCAGCTACTCTTGTGGAAGTAATAGCTGGTAGCTGTCATCAGAACATACAGCTCTTTTTATGGAAGTAATAGCTGGTACAGCTGTCATCAGAACATCCAGCTTCTCTTGAATGAAGATAAAGTATTGATCATTTCCCACATTGAATATTTATTCGCCCCGAGCCAAAATGAACGAAAATTTTCGAATACATAGAATAGTAAATAGTGAAGAAACAGCCCACTTGCAATGTCACTTGGGGTTTCGTCCTACCTAGAGAAACGACTGTTGTAGCGAAATATTATTGTCGACTTTTAAAATCGTATAAATAATTATAAATTTAAGAACTTATTAAAGTTATCCTCCAGTAGCTGTTTCTTATCAACGTTACGGAAATTAAACCCCTAAAAAAGAACCATTTCCCAGTCTTGCTCCCGTGTTTGTGAAGGAATCAACAACTAAGAGTATGATTGTTCAGGCTTTATTTGATTGTTTGCGCTAAAAATTCAGGAAAAAAAGAAAACAAATACTTCATTTCTAAAATATTAAGAATTCCAAGAATAAAATATAACGAATTTCAAAAGTAAAATATTAAGAATTCCGAAAATAAAATATTAAAAATTCCAAAAATAAAATATTAAAAATTCCGAAAATAAAATACAAAGAATTTCAAGAATAAGGTATTAAGAATTCCAAAAATATAATATTAAAAATTCCAAGAATAAAATATTAAGAATTCCAAGAAGAGTACTTGCTTTTCAATCTACCTCTCATTTTCTTGTTTTTGTTCCAGATAATTCCTCTTCCTTGGGATGTGATGTTTTAGATGGACAAGAATCGTAGTCCTTCTGTTAATATAGTATTTTAAACTTTTTTTTATATTTATTTTAATTATATTCTTTAATAATAATTATATTTTATACAAAAGTAGATCACCAAAATGTATTCTGATCACAAGAAAATTGTTTTGCATGTTATTGTAATAGTCTAGTCTGACGGCAAATTTTTAATTTGAAGCATCTGTTTTTTTTAATATTCTTTGTACAATGTCTTGTTTTTAAAAAAAAGAGGTTTTTACTTTCTGACAAGAACCAATAATATTGAAAAAAATAATTGTTGGGACTTGCTATGTAGAATGATAGTCATAATAAAGAATTCTTCTTCCAACTGATTAGTGTCGAGAGCAAACGATTTTTTTATATAACACGTGTGGAACAAAAGTTGTTTATAGAAAATAATTAATATAGGATTCTATTGGACGAAACATACTGAAAACATACAATGAAACTGTGCCATGCCACACATGAAAGATAAAAATGTTGATAAAAAACAATAAAACTGTGTCATTACATTTTTTATTAGAATGTTCCTCAGATAAATGGAAAACGGGAATTAATATATAATTATGTATTTCTAAAGATCTTTGTTCGACGTTGTTACATTAGATTCAAGGAAACACAATCATAAAAACCCTATAACCAGTGTGTTTTCGAAAGGTGGACCTTTCTTCTTCAGGGGTAAACTGGGAATGGTGGTGCAATCGAACGAGGGAGTTGAGTGACGCCATGAAGGAAAATATTCCAAAAGTTTGTTTTACTTACGTTGTTAGTTCCATACGACAATAACATTATTCTACAAGGATTTGAAATTATCACACAACTGGCTAGGTCCATATCTGAGATTACTCCGAATATATCTTCTACAATTCTTGCAAAACAAGCTAGGATCATGTCCGAAATTACTAACAAAATGTTTTCTAAACTTTTCATACAACAGGCTAAGTTTAGCCTAAGCGATTTACTAAACATTCTCACACGATTCATTTGTCTGAAATTACTCCCAAAATGTTTTTAAAAATTCTCACACGATGACCTACGTCCTTGCCTTAATTGACTCCCCAAAACATTATTGATTTATTGAAATTCTCACAGAACCAATAAGTATATTTATAAGATTACTCAAAACAATTACAAAAATTTCTCACACGACTCACTAGGTCTCTGTCCGAGATTACTAAAAACACTTACTAAAATTCTCACAAGACCGGTTAGATTAGTACTTGAGATTACGAACTAGGTTTGTCAAATAATTTACTCACACTAAATAAATTGGCTGTAAAAAGTATTTTAAAGCAGCCTAACGTTAACCCTCTTTCTCCACTACACACTGTTTGAGACAGTACGGTAAATGACGTTTTGTTTTTCACTGGGTACTGTTCTATAGAACCACAGCCCCCTCTCTCTACACACACACAAACTTATATAATAGTTTAGAAGGTAAAAAATTAATTTATTTCAACTGCTTTACTATAATACAAAAGCATGCACGTTTTTTATTTTATTTTTCAGTCTTTATGTTTTCCTGAATTACTGGATGCATTACGTTCTACCCGTTGTGGGAAAATATATCTGCCTTCTAAAGCAATACAGGGTTTCATATGCGCACGAAATTCCACTATCTATAAATGTGTTCTGAATTTTTTTGTCAATAGGTGCATTTTCAGACTGTCAAGTCTTATAATGTCGTGTATTACTAATTGTTTTCGCACTCCCTTCTTATAGTGTCGTGAATTAGTGCTTATAGTGCTTTTCTTCTTCTTTCTTCTAGTGCCTCTGAAAAGGGTAAATGTGAAAAAGTAACATCTTCAGTTTATGTGATTGTTATGACAAATTTTAGCCTTATTGGTTTTAAACAATACTAGACCACCCGTGACCCGTTGGGTCACCCACTATTCAGAGATTATGAAGAATTCAAGCTAATTTCAATATTGCACCGAAATGAAGGTTTATTTTGAGATAATTTAATTAAATATTTCAATCCATTCGTATTATTCATAATTCAAGAAAAGATATTTGATTGTTGGTCCGGAGTAAAAGGAAAGACCATTTCATTTTTCAAAGAAGATGGAAACATTGACAAGGAAATAGATTTGAACGAAGAAGTTTCGTAAAGAGCGCAAACGGTAGTGTGATGTAAAATTACTCATGCTAGCAATTTTCATAAAAGTG
>NW_013675492.1:14181-20641 GCF_000517525.1 Limulus polyphemus
GTTATAAAATTATAATGCAAATTTAAGTTTTTACAACAGATAGATATGACGTCATCATTCAGTGCATGAGTGTTTATGTGTTCTTTAACAAATTAAACTCTATTCGTTCTTTAGTGTTACTTTCATTAAGAATATTAATTAGATTGTTTATATATATAATTATCTACTTTTTTACTATTCCCAAAGGATTATATGTTTTCATATGAGGATTATTTTGCATTGTTAGCTTAATACTAACCCAAATATTGAAATCTAGTCAAACCTCGAAAGGCGTTACTGGGATTGAGGCCGAAAACATCGTTAATCAATAACAGCGAAACAAAAAACAATATATTAAATGATTGTTTGAAGTTAAGCATAAAACTACACGATGGGCTAATCTGTACTCTGCCCACCACGGGTATCGAAACCCTCTTTCTCAGTCAGCAGAGATACCGCTGTGCCACTGGGACATATCAAATGAACTATATTTATTAGTGGAATAATTTTTAGTTCTTATCTAAGTAGATAACTTGCTAAAAAAAGAAATAAACAGATTGAAAACTTAATGATAAAACATGATGGTATGTATGACGTCACATCTGAGCATTTTTATTCATTATAAACGAAAAATTGCTGTGGGTGTGTTAAAAGAGTAAGAGTCAGTCATGCTATCAATTTAAAAGCAGTCTTTTTAAGACAACGAGTCCAACCTCTGTAGTTTCTGGCGTAACCATTTAACCCATTGTGTGAACAACAATCAATATAACGAATTCGCTTTAGTGTTTAACAAACTGTGAAGACCTTAAAACAAAAGTTAAAGTGATGAAAACAGTCGACTTCATATACGCATTGTATATGAAGAACATATAAAAACATATAAATCATATACATATATGATTGTATAAAAAGAACATATTTACTTTTGAATAGCAGTCGAGCTCATACATTGTGTTTTAAAGGAAATATAAAAAAATTTCATTGTAAATTGGCGGAGAAAAGAATTTTCTTCAACCTTGATGTTGTCATGTAACCAGTAATGTTATTTGACAACTGTTGATGAAAATTCCTTTCTGATAAAATACACATCTTTTAATTTTACCGTCTCGTGTTTTTATGAAACATCGTCTTCCATGTCACACTCTGAATTGTATCAGTTGTCAAGGTTTATTTCTGTCATATTAAAATTTCAGGTCGAGATCGTGCGACAAATATACATTTCTTCTAGTCAACTCGGATATCATCTGTGGAACATAGAATGGTATCCACGGTACAGGAATGTAGAAAAGTTTAGAACTTACTTGTTGTATGAAATACTGCTGCAGTCAAAGTAATACGTATGTGATGATCAGACTTTTAATATAATTTGGTAGAACAACAACTTGGTTCCATAAAATATATATATAAAGACGGCCAAGTGAAACTCTCAATCAGATCAAAGGAGATCCCTTTTTAATTAAAACAGCTTGGTTTCGTAATATAAACCTAAAGAATGGGTAACTTAAATCTGTGATTCAGATCAAAGAAGATCCCTTTTTAATTAAAACAGTTTGGTTTCGTAAAATAAACCTAAAGAATGGGTAACTTAATACTGTGATTCAGATCAAAGAAGATCCCTTTTTAATTAAAACAGTTTGGTTTCGTAAAATAAACCTAAAGAATGGGTAACTTAAAACTGTGATTCAGATCAAAGAAGATCCCTTTTTAATTAAAACAGTTTGGTTTCGTAAAATAAACCTATAGAATGGGTAACTTAAAACTGTGATTTAGATCAAAGGGGATCCCATTTTTAGTGAAACATTCCTATAACACTTTTCTTCACAAACATGCCCCCCAGTGGCACAGCGGTATGTCTGCGGACTTAAAACGCTAGAATCCGGGTTTCGATACCTGTGCTGGACAGAGCACAGATAGTTCATTGTGTAGCTATGTGCTTAATTACAAACAAACAAACAAACAATTCACAAACATTTTAACACGATCCACCATCTTTGAAAGTACGGTTATTGGATCATTTCGTCAATGTATTGTTGCAAAATTGTTTATCTGTGGGCGGGTTATTTTGGATTATTTGGTAAAAATAATATCAAATCCAGTTCACGTAAGGATAATAAATTAGTTATTTCTTCCTTGATGTTTGCTACAGCAACTACGTTCACATTGACATAAGTAATCCTAAAAGAACAAACGTTTCAATGTAAACTGTAAGACGTACGCCTAACTTAACTATCTTTATTAGATAAACGAACTCCAAATAACTAAATGACAGAAAATATGGTATGCTATTGTCACAAAACAAAACGAACGGTAGCGCCATCTATTAATATTTGAACGATGGTAGTTTGGTAGAAGAAAAACCAAGAGGGGATCCTTAATAGCCGCGGCACTTGAAATTATTTTAAGCAGAATTACAGTAAATTAATCTATTAGGCCTTTCTTTTCCTTTCATTAGCTATATTTTTGTGCACCAGCAATACCAAGCGTGAGCGATTCAATTTTATTACTCATCAGGATCTCTACCAGCCTACCCTCAAATTGAAATTTTTTTTAGGCAGGATTAGAGTAAATTAATCTATGAAAGCTTGAGCGTGGTCAAGCACATCAATCGAAAGCATTTGACCTCGTGAGTTCAAAACTGTAATTAGATCTCACATCGGTCAAGAGATGACGGAGGTACGTGCTAAAAGTTTGTCCATAAAATACAAACTCAGGGCAGTTCTATGAGCCGCTAAGCTACGGCTAAAAATCAGCCGTCCGAAGTTTATAGAAAATAATTAAAAAGTCTGTAGCATTTCAAAAAAGCTGAGAAAAATTTCAGATAAAACTTGGATTTCTTTCCTCGACGTTTATGCACAACAGCCCTTTGATACATAATCGAAACATTAATGACAAAAAATTGTTTTATTCAGAGTTTGATAATAGTAAACATAATTGTACATATGAAAAAAAAAAAAGAGAGCTACTGATACTTTACCTAAGTTAGGCTTATCCGTAATTCGATACACCTGGAGTTAAAGTGTATGGGAGAGAGATGGCAAGAAATATTACACTGAAG
Organism: Limulus polyphemus; assembly: GCF_000517525.1. Taxonomy (NCBI): domain Eukaryota; kingdom Metazoa; phylum Arthropoda; class Merostomata; order Xiphosura; family Limulidae; genus Limulus; species Limulus polyphemus. The sequence continues at coordinate 17,216 of NW_013675492.1, forward strand.
TATGCAGGAGAAGTGTAGAAAGGAATATGTCATGTGTAATATTACACTGAAGTATGCAGGAGAAGTGTAGAAAGGAATATGTCATGTGTAATATTACACTGAAGTATGCAGGAGAAGTGTAGAAAGGAATATGTCATGTGTAACGTTACACTGAAGTATGCAGGAGAAATGTAGAAAGGAATATGTCATGTGTAATATTACACTGGAGTATACGAGCAAGACGGAGCATGGAAGATATCGTATGTTATATTACACTGAAGAGAACGTTAAAGACGTAGCGAGTGACATGTATCGTGTCATATTACATTGAAGTGTACTTTAAATACATAGCAGACATGACTTGTGTTATATTAGCCCTGAAGCTTACGAGAAAGACATGGCAGGAAAGATGTCGTGTGTCATATTACACTGATGTGTAGAGGAAAGAGATGGGGGAACTTGTTGTGTGTGTGATATTAGCCTGGCAGGGAAAACTGTGTGTGCTATTACCTTGGGGTGTACAGAATAGATGTAGCACAGAACGTGTCATGTGTTATAATACAGTGTCTATATGTCCAAGAGATTATACTTCCAATATTTGAATTTATTGATTTTCTTTCAGTCAACTTCTGTTTCTGGGAATCACATTAAACAATGTTGTCTAACGCTAATCTTAAAGAGATTAACTTAACCCTAAAAGAAAGTAAAAAGCTGCTTTTTAAACGGTAACTTAAAAAAATATTTCTATTCGATTAAGGATCTGTAGTGAAAATTAGCAACCGTTTCCTACTGAAACGTCACATTATAAAACAATTCCATTGGCTGTTGAATCAATAGGGACGATTAGGACCCGTTCACTGTTGAAACGTCACGTTATAAAGCCATTCCATTGGTTGTTGAATCAACAGGGACGATTAGGATCCGTTTACTGTTGAAACGTCGCGTTATACAGCCACTGTATTGGTTGTTGGGTTATTAGGAAGAATTAGAATATGTTCGCTACTGAAACGTCACGTTATAAAGCCATTCCATTGGTTGTTGAATCAATAGGGACGATTAGGACCCGTTTACTGTTGAAACGTTACATTATAAAGCCATTCCATTGGTTGTTGAATCAATAGGGACGATTAGGACCTGTTTACTGTTGAAACGTTATGTTATACAGCCACTATATTGGTTGTTGGGTCATTAGGAAGAATATGTTCACTACTGAAACGTCACGTTATAAAGCCATTCCATTGGTTAATAATAGTTGGAGACGGCTTGAATGGGTAATGAAGAAAAACTTTAATATAAGTTTAACATAACAGCAAATGTACAACGTTTCGACAAAGTTTTGTCATCATCAGGTACAAGTAATTTTACACTGACACGGATATATATATATATATATATACAGTATTGTTTTTATCAATAAACCAAAACAATCTTCCCAAACATGGAATATAAAACAACCTAAACATATAACGTAAAAAGTTTCAAATTGAGTAACAAACAGATTGATAAATATCTTATATTTTTAAAGTTTCTTTTTCTACTGGTCATCCTCATATGAAATATTAATTCATAGAAATTTTTACATACAAATATGATGAACAGAAATCTGGCATAAATCTTCAAAAGATTGTCTTTGTTTTATAACTTGAAGAGCTTTTAAAACTAGATACATTAATCTTTTACAACTTGTCAAATAATACAAACATTCTAGAAGAGTTTAATGATCTGAATGGCTCTTTGTTAAAGTCGACTCAACGATCGACGTAGCTATATTTTGAATCCAGTTATTAGGATTAATTGTATCATCTACATACTTATAACTGTAATCCTTATTTAACTAGTAGGTCGAAGCGGCTGTCTGTACGAACGTGGTTTGTTGGACGTTTATTTACTTTAACCAAGACATTTATTTCAATTTGTTATGAACGAAATAGCGAAGAAACTAATTAGTATAATTATCGTGTTCAAGTGGAACACGTCAACAAATTCAGAAGACAAACTTTAAATCAAAATCTCCAAATCCTGCTTGTTTATATCCAGATGTTTCTTCGAATCACATTTAATAACATGTACATAAATTCTCTCAATTACGTCATCCCTAGACTCACACTTAGTTATACTAGAAGAAACATTGAACTAGGCTTAGCTTTATGTTTGCATTGCACTATCTAAAAGGCCTCCGTGTAGATCGGCGGTAAGTATGAAGGCTTATGACTCCTACCAATCGATTTTCGTTATCATTGGAGAACAGCCCAAAATAGCCCATTGCGTAGATTTGCTCTTTGAACCACATATCGCATCATATTGAATAATTAATTGTTTTTGGATGCTACGTCACTGGTGGAAGTGAAAAGAACTGGTACAAAAATCACCCATTTTCTATGTAAAGTATAAAGTGGATCTCAGCAGTAAATATTGGAATTAACTGCAATATTGATGGCATTTTTGTTGAATTTTTCTTTGTGTGTGGTTCATATGCTATTACGGACCTCGGGGCCAATAAAGTCACGAACCCATAAGCAATTTATTACATGAACGGTTCATAGAAATGAGTTTAAAAACTCCAACTAGTCTTATATATGATGACGGTAGTTAGCACCAGTTTTAATTATTTCTGTATAATCATTAAAACGAGGCTTACTGTATCCAATAAACCAACACAATTATAATTACACTTAACCTCGGACCAGGTTTACCCTCGAATAACACTTACTTATATCTAGTTATACCCTTGATCTAGGCTTTCTTTCGTCGATAAAAGCACGTTTAATTCTATGTACATGTTCTTTCAAACAAAGTTCACGTTTATATAACAGTACTTGAATAATGTAATACAAAAGGGAAGGGACGGTACATTTATTACATGGATAGTTTCATTATGTTGCAAAAAATATTGAAGGAAATGGACAGTACGTTTGAATTGTTAATTTCCATACTTCGCAAGTAAAATACAGAAGGAAACGGACAGTACGTTTGTACTGGTGGTTTGGATGGTTTGTGAATTAAACACAGAAGAAAATGGATATTTTATTTGTACTGATAGTTTCGGTACTTCGAGAGTAAAATAAACAAAGAAACATATGGTACGTTTCTACTGATAGTTTCAGTACTTCAAGAGTAAAATACAGAAAGAAACATATGATAGTTTCAGTACTTCGAGAGTAAAATACAGAAAGAAACATATGGTAGTTTCAGTACTTCGAGAGTAAAATACAGAAAGAAACATATGGTAGTTTCAGTACTTCGACAGTACAATACAGAAAGAAACATATGGTAGTTTCAGTACTTCGAGAGTAAAATACAGAAAGAAACATATGATACGTTTCTACTGATAGTTTCGGTACTTCAAGCGTAAAATACAGAAAGAAACATATGGTAGTTTCAGTACTTCGAGAGTAAAAGACAGAAAGAAACATATGGTACGTTTCTACTGATAGTTTCAGTACTTCA
>NW_013675493.1:0-15074 GCF_000517525.1 Limulus polyphemus
AATTCTAAATATATACCGTCCTCTGTCTGTATATATATACACTATTTAACCTCATGTATATCTACGTGTACAATTCTAAATATATACCGTCCTCTACTGTATATATACACTATTTAACCTCATGTATATCTACGTGTACAATTCTAAATATATACCGTCCTCTATCTGTATATATACACTATTTAACCTCATGTATATCTACGTGTACAATTCTAAATATATACCGTCCTCTATCTGTATATATATACACTATTTAACCTCATGTATATCTACGTGTACAATTCTAAATATATACCGTCCTCTATCTGTATATATATACACTATTTAACCTCATGTCGGTATATATTTAGAATTGTACACGTAGATATCACACACACAACGCTATTCTGTAGGATCAACACTCCTTATCTTCCTGTCTTTTAGTTAAGTCAATATCATGGGTTGTTTTCGAATGGTCTACAGGATTTATTGTAGTAATCAATACACACACACACAACGCTATTCTGTAGGGATTTTCAAAGTGCTGTAATCAATGTAATGTCACTACAATACAATCTATAATTTTATTTCAGACAAAGTACGCTACTATATTAACAGTAAAAAACAACGATTTCTTGGAAAAATGAAGGATAAAATCGTTGTTAGAAATTACAGCCTTACAATTTCGGTAATATAGTTTTAGCCCTAATGATGGTAACTATGTTACCGAAACTAGTCGGCTGAAATTGTAATAAAGTTTTTATATTTCATTGAGCCAAAAGGGAGTCGTTTTTCATGTTTTACTTTGTGCATTGGTTAAATTAGAATAAAAAATATCAGTCACTATTTCTGTTTGTTAGGTTAAAAAATGTCAGTATTTCTGTCTGTTGAGTTTTAAAGACGTAAGTCACTATTTCTGTTTGTTGAGTTTTAAAAAAATATTTGTCACTATTTCTGTCTATTGGCGTTTAAAAGATATTAGTCACAATTTCTGTTTTTTGAGTTTTAAAAACATTAGTCACTATTACTGTCTGTTGAGTTTTAAAAATTATTAGTCTGTTGGTAACAGTGTTTTAAATAAACAGCGATATCTAAACAATTTTAAACTAAAATAACTAAAACAGGGATAAAACGAAAGTACATAAAATTTTATAGGTTCACGAGAAATCGCGTGCAACCATAGTCTATATATATATTACGAACAGCGCGTGCAACCATAGTATATATATATCACGAACAGCGAGTTTGTTCAACAACAAGAGTTTAATTATTTCAGACTGTAGCAAAGATGGCTGTTCTCGACTACAATGCCGATAAAGATATTTATTATATGCTCAGATATTCGAATAGTTTAGTACGTACTATGTTGTTAATTTGGATTAACCTATTATTTGAATACTGGGTAAACCTCAATTAACAGTAACCATATGCCCTGACTTTTCAAGCCTGAATTTAGAGAGAATGCTGTGATTATATAATTTGGGGATTAAGATAATCCAATATATTCAGAGTTTAGTTTCAGTTTATCTTTGTTTATCCTTGCCTGAAAGACTAATTATTATTATTTTCCTGCACAAACTATTATCGTCTCTGATTCATCACCATATCACTAGTTCATTACACAACCCTCTAGGTTCCCGCCATCTCCCTTGCTTATGAGAAACCAGAAAGTGACATTATGAAACGCCAACCAAGAGATCCGTTGAAAGATAAGCTAGTAAATGAAAGGTAAGTGGGCACTGCACCAAAAACCTCCATCCTTGAAACCTCTACACCTCGACCAGGTAAGCCTGTCGCAGTAGCAGTAAAACAAATCCATTTCAGTGAATAGAGAACAGGTAATATGTGGTTTACTTTGTCTTTTCGTAAGAACATTTTGGGCGATAAAGAAATATCGTAAGATCTAGCACTGAAAATATGAGACGTCAATCCAAACAACCAGGTGAAGAATAAATAGTGTCTATACAGACAGAGGTTATTGATTACCACAATAAATCCTGTAGAAAAATCTGTCTTTCTTTAATAGATAAATATACAGACAAATTTAATTTGTCAGTCTTTTTTTTTTAACATTTTTCCTCAGGTTCAGGCTGAGAATGTCCCAAGATTTGTTATTCGTAATGTGTATAACGTTTCACTTAGTCTAATTACAGAGGCTTCGAAATTTCGAGAAAATTGGATCCTTTTTTTGTTTTCACCGAAATCATCCCTAGCAGGTTTGATTAATCTCTACGGAATATTCGTTAGATTTTAGCGATGTTATTACAGTAATTGTAATCGTTGGTGTAAGCCACGAACCGAAGTAAAAGTTAATGAACACGATTTTTTCCCTTCACTTAAGGACGATTGATCTTCGACAACTTGAAGAAATCTATTGCTTACACCCTCACCAGCAACATTCCTGAGATCACACCTTTCCTCCTGTTCATTCTCGTTGATGTACCTTTACCCCTGGGGACGGTGACCATCTTATGTATAGATCTGGGCACAGACTTGGTGAGTACAGCCTTAAGTCAGAACAACATACTTCCAGTGTGCTCTTCTATATCTAGTAGCATACTTACAATGAACAAACGTAAGAGGATTTTTTCTTGTATATCTAGTAGCATACTTACAATGAACAAACGTAATAGGATTTTTTCTTGTATATCTAGTAGCATACTTACAATGAACAAACGTAAGAGGATTTTTTTTTTACATTTTAATTTCCACTTAGCAACTATTCAGTTATTTATATATAAATATAAATGAATAACAAGATTTATATCAAAACAAAAATGAAGTATTTTCGTATGGTGCATAAGTAAAATATGAACTTCTCAGTTCTACGATCAAGGTTTATTTAAAATCTTCTTCTTATCATAGCTGCTATTAAAAATATTCTTAATGGAAACTTATAATGGGAGAATTAAGAAAAATGTGCCTAAAATTATTCCCAGTCCTATTAGGAATCACATGTATTATTATTATAAATCTATTATGTTTTTATGAAAATTCTTCCCATAGTGTTTATAATAAATATACAAGAAGATTAGTATATTTTGTGAATTTCAATAGATGGCGTGGTAACTCCTGTTTTTGTTTTTACCAAATGAATATTTTATTTACAAGGATTAAATCGAGGAGTACATGGTGCGCTCTTTCCTATGTTAGGGATTTATGTAAGTCCTTGTCAATGGAGTCTGGGATTCTTATTTATTTCTACATAATCCCGTAAAATGAAAATATATGGCAATAAAAACTGTCTGTTGTTTTGTCTAAGACAATATCTAAAAGCCTTTTTTCATATCATTTATTGTATTACAGTAAACCCTCATGGGTATGGTAGCGTCCTAAGTTTAAAATTGTGAACCTTTTAAGCCTAATTTGTGTTGGTAGACTAATGGGTTCAAAAGAGAATTGCAAATTAAAATAATAAATTATGTATTAATTTATTTTCAGACTGTTATTCAAATTAATATCAGTATGAAAAAAAAAATTAATAAGACACGAAATTTGAATGTTTGGTTTGGTTTTAATAAAAACTAGATTTGTGTTATTTTGATTGCCCTGATGTTTAATAAAAGCTGTACAAAATGTAAGCGGTGTGTAACTCTAAGCTACTAAAGTGCGATCCATTAGTTGGTAATATGTTTAATAATACATAAGAATAAGACTGTCCTATGGTGTGTACCTAAGTTACTAAAGCACGATCCATATTGGTAATATGTGTGATATTACATTAGAATAAGACTGTCCTATGGTGTGTAACTAAGCTACTAAAGCACGATCCATATTGGTAACATGTGTGATATTACATAAGAATAAGACTGTCCTATGGTGTGTAACTAGGTTACTAAAGCACGATCCATATTGGTAATATGTGTGATATTACATTAGAATAAGACTGTCCTATGGTGTGTAACTAAGTTACTAAAGCACGATCCATATTGGTAATATGTGTGATATTACATTAGAATAAGACTGTCCTATGGTGTGTAACTAAGTTAATAAAGCACGATCCATATTGGTAATATGTGTGATATTACATTAGATAAGACTGTCCTATGGTGTGTAACTAAGCTACTAAAGCACGATCCATTAGTTGGTAATGTGTGTGATATTACATTAGAATAAGACTGTCTTGTAGTATGATACTATAGGTTAGCAAAGCACGATCCATTAGTTGGTAACGTGTGTGTGAAATTATATTATAATAAGATTGATAATAATTGAGTAATGCAATTATTTATTGGCCCCTTATTTAATATTTTGTTTTTAGTATGAAGAGTATTTAATGGTATTTCAATCACACATTACCTGAAGTATTCTGGTAAAGAAAAATGGGATTACAGTTAGTATCAGCCTTACGATGATGTACTGTCACACCTATTACCATACGAAGAGTGTTTAATGGTATTTCAATCACACATTACCTGAAGTATGCTGGTAAAGAAAAATGGTATTACAGTTAGTGTCAGCCTTACGATGATGTACTGTCACACCTATTACCATACGAAGAGTGTTTAATGTTATTTCAATTACACATTACCTGAAGTATGCTGGTAAAGAAAAATGGGATTACAGTTAGTGCCAGCCTTACGATGATGTACTATCACACCTATTACCATACGAAGAGTGTTTAATGATATTTCAACCAATCTTTATATGAGGTACGCTGGTAAAGAAAATATGGTTGCAGTTAGTATTAGGGTTACAATACTATGTTGTGTTGTCACACACTTCTTACAGTTTATACAGTTGATTTAACATACAGTTGTATTACATATATTCTGAAGAAAAAGAAAAAATGGTATTAGTTTAACCTTTGATCTCTGGTCACAATTATAGTGTGACGTCACTAATGGAAATTGCTAGAGTTCTGAAAGTTCTGTGTTGTTTGTGCAGATATTAACCACAACAACGTAATGATGTTGGTATCCTGTGAAGTGTAAAGTTGCTTGTGTTGTATGTTATATGCCACAGTTTATGACTATGTGTACCGTTTCTGTAATACGTTATTTTGATGTGCTAAGTGTGTTATTAAGTGTATACTGCAACTGTTGTTGGCGATGTGTTAGCATGTGAACTAGTAATGTGACAAGAATTGTGAACTTTGATGTTGTACGTTCTTCCAACTGTCCACTCTAGGTTCCCGCCATATCACTGGCTTATGAAAAACCTGAATCTGATATAATGAAAAGGAAACCTCGTGATCCACTGCATGATAAGCTTGTAAATGAGAGGTAAAAGAAGAGATCCATAAACACGTCTTCCTTTCTGTTTATTTTATTATAAACTATCCAATGAGAGGTAAAAGAAGAGATCCATAAACACGTCTTCCTTTCTATTTATTTTATTATAAACTATCCAATGAGAGGTAAAAGAAGAGATCCATAAACACGTCTTCCTTTCTGTTTATTTTATTATAAACTATCCAATGAGAGGTTTATGTCCAAAAGACTTTCTTGGTTCCGGTTAGATTTCTTGAATTAATTTGTAATTACGAAGTAATTGATTTTGTAGCCTCCGATGAAAGAAACCAAAACCTAATATTCTCAATGCGATTTTATGGTAACAAAAACAAAACATTTTCGTTTTCATACACGAATAAGATACTTTTAAATATTCCATATAGTTGTGAAGTACGATATTGAATTCCTCTACGAGATACAATGTGATAACATAGAAGTATAACACTAGTTATATTAGGTACATCAGGTTTGTATAACTGACTTACTGCTCCTACAAAAATGATACGTCTTTTTATATAAAGTACTCGGTGGGACCTTAATGATGTGGCAGTGTGTGCTCGTCGTTACTGTTGTTGAGAGTACAAGCTTCAGGTACTGTATGTTCTCACCAGGTGTCGCTTTATCCCTTGCATGTTATATTCAGTCTTTGCATGATGTTTGAATACAAATACTTTGTGCAAGAACGCATGTTTACTTCCCATCCTTGCTAGTAGCTATGATGTAGAAGTGTTTTACAGAAAAACAATAAGTCATGTTTTAGATATAATACCATATGTAGCCCATAACTTTCTATTTTGTATATTTACAGGAAAAAAATGAAGTAGAAGCCTACAAAAAAGAAAACTTTTTAAACAAATGAATGCATATCTTAATAATTATCATATAACTGAATGTTACAGAATTCTCAAGTATAGAAAGAAATGTTTTGTATTCCAAATCAAAACGTATCACGAGGTTTGACCAACATCCTCACTGCTAATATATATATATATATATATATATAATGACATTCAGCAACAACACTCCTTATCTTCCTGTCTTTTAGTTAAGTTAATATCATGAGTTGTTTCTGAATGGTCTACAGGATTTATTGTGGTAATCAATACAGACACAAAACTATTCTGTAGGATCAACACTCCTTATCTTCCTGTCTTTTAGTTAAGTCAATATCATGGGTTGTTTCTGAATGGTCTACAGAATTTATTGTGGTAATCAATACACACACAAAACTATTCTGTAGGATCAACACTCCTTATCTTCCTGTCTTTTAGTTAAGACTGTATCATGGGTTGTTTCTGAATGGTCTACAACATTTATTGTGGCAATCAATACAGACACAAAACTATTCTGTAGGATCAACACTCCTTGTCTTCCTGTCTTTTAGTTAAGTCAATATCATGGGTTGTTTTCGAATGGTCTACAGGATTTATTGTGGTAATCAATACAGACACAAAACTATTCTGTAGGATCAACACTCCTTATCTTCCTGTCTTTTAGTTAAGTCAATATCATGGGTTGTTTTTGTATGGTCACACACAAGGGTATTGTTCAAATTTACTACATAAACACACACAAGGGTAAGTTGTTAAGGCAAGACTTAGGTGTCTAATATCCTCCGCAGAGGTGCTTCGTATATATATATGTGTGTATATTGCAAATAAATAGAGGTGCTTCGTATATATATATGTGTGTGTGTATACGTTTGTCGTTGTCTGTGTGTGTGTGTATGGAAGGTTATATTTTGATCATTGTGTCTCAATGGTTGCCAGGATTTTGTGACCTCAAGCTACCAGCTAACAAGTACCCTCCAGGTTATCCATTTGACGCAGATGAAGAAAACTTTCCCTTGAATGGTCTTCGTTTCCTCGGACTTATTTCCATGATTGACCCTCCACGTGCTGCTGTTCCTGATGCCGTGGCCAAGTGTCGTAGTGCTGGCATTAAGGTAACGTGCACAGAGTTTACCCTATTCGTTGTTAAATATATTCTTGAGTGTATGAAGATTAGTAACGAAACTAGAACCATAGAATATAAGTTTTATGTTCAGTGATCACCGAATAATCTTTCCTTTCGTTTATTTGTTTTTACCGCTCGTATTTATTCTTTTTTTTTATATAAAGACAGTTGTTATGTTTATTCCCGTATACATAAAAAACAAAACCAATTAAATCATCTAAAATGTATCCGCGAGAAGGCGCTTTGTCGAAAAACCAACATAGAATGAAATATAGTGAAATCATCAAATATGGCTTACTTTCACCAATATGAAAACTGCCACAAGAGCTACTAATATTACACTTTTCTCCTTCCTTAGAAACGCTCATTTAACAACGCATACTGCAATGGAATGCATAGAGAATAGCGTATTTTTTCATGCAAACACATATTCTATCCCTAAACAAAACACGTGAAATGCGTTATGCCGTGCGTAATTTTTTAATGGGAAATTTTCCTCCCACTATAAACCTACAACATTAGCGGAATAAGCGGGAGAGGTGTTTCCATATGAAGTTGTTGAATACAAATGTGATATGTAAATTACATATAATTTCTACCCCAATAAATAGTCTGATATGCAAAGACTACTAATAGAAACTAAGTTTAAAGGTATAATAAATTCGATATGTACTGAAGGAAACAACATGGTTGTTCTTTGTCTTAGGAAGTCAGTATGTACTGAAGGAAACAACTTGGTTGTTCTTTGTCTTAGGAAGTCAGTATGTACTGAAGGAAACAACATGGTTGTTCTTTGTCTTAGGAAGTCAGTATGTACTGAGGGAAACAACTTGGTTGTTCTTTGTCTCAGGAAGTCAGTATGTACTGAAGGAAACAACATGGTTGTTCCTTGTATTAGGAAGTCAGTATGTACTGAAGGAAACAACATGGTTGTTCATTGTCTCAGGAAGTCGGTGTGTACTGAAGGAAACAACATGGTTGTTCCTTGTATTAGGAAGTCAGTATGTACTGAAGGAAACAACTTGGTTGTTCTTTGTCTTAGGAAGTCAGTATGTACTGAAGGAAACAACATGGTTGTTCCTTGTATTAGGAAGCCATTATGTACTGAAGGAAACAACATGGTTGTTCATTGTCTCAGGAAGTCAGTATGTACTGAAGGAAACAACATGGTTGTTCCTTGTATTAGGAAGTCAGTATGTACTGAAGGAAACAACTTGGTTGTTCTTTGTCTTAGGAAGTCAGTATGTACTGAAGGAAACAACATGGTTGTTCTTTGTCTTAGGAAGTCAGTATGTACTGAGGGAAACAACTTGGTTGTTCTTTGTCTTAGGAAGTCGGTATGTACTCAAGGAAACAACATGGTTGTTCCTTGTATTAGGAAGTCGGTATGTACTCAAGGAAACAACATGGTTGTTCCTTATCTTTGCAGAGAATTTCAGATGAAAGGTTTCAATACTCATCTATTAGCAGACTGACACATGTTGTTTCATAAGGAATTCCTGATGTTATATTCATGTATTAAATCCTACGGAACGAAAGCTTGCCTACCGAAAATCAAATAACCAACCAATATTTAAGATAAAATAATATAAATAGTACTTTAGGTTTTATGTAAACCCCCATAAAATATTATGTTTTGTTACAATTCATCAATAAAAATAAGGTAGACATAAAGCTCATTATTTGCTGATTTTGTTTTTAAATGTAAATTAGTGAAAGTGACTCTCTCTTGTTTTAATCATGACAGTTTAAGTTATTCTTCTGTATTTAGGTCATCATGGTCACTGGAGACCACCCCATTACAGCTAAAGCTATTGCGAAGGCTGTTGGTATCATATCAGAAGGCAATGAAACTGTAGACGACATCGCTGCACGTTTAAACATACCAATCGAAGAAGTAAACCCCAGGTATGACTTGGATATAGAAACGACCATCTGCTGATATACTTCCTAAAATAACCAGTTTTCAAAATAGTTTTGTGTGTGTGTGTGTGTGCTCTGGTTCCTGCTCTGTCCTAATCTTTCATGGCCAGTTACAGAACTACCGTCTTCATAAATATCTGTTTCTTTTAAAACTAGAATTATCGAATTTTTAAGCACGTTTTCCTAATCTATACACGAAAATGGTAATTAAACGAAATTACCCTCAATATTTCAATTAATTTCACTGGCGGTTTATTTTGTATTTTACAAAAATAAATGTTTTCAATCAATCGTTCTTCACAATTAGGGTTGTACTTAATATGATGCAATATTATAATTCCACAGGTAATTAACGGTATAAAAACAGGTATATAACTTTAGGGTTAAAACCCACTTATGTTAGGCCTATAAAAGTAAGATTGACTAGTTATGTGTCTTCTGTTTTCCTATACTACATATTGATATTAACTTTCGATCAGAGCAAGTTATGTACTCAAAGTGAAACTAGAAATCATCTTAGCAATTAATATAGCTAATTAATTATTGTTTTCTTACGTTCCTGCTTGTAAAGATTGGTATGCATTGTTTCATCAGTTATGTAACTCTGCCGTAATCCCAATAATATCTCATGAGTTTTAGGACGGTTTAAGAGATTTAGGCTAGTCCTAAATACACATATTTAGCTAACAATGGAAAACAATCTTTATAATTAAATTTTAATAATAAAAATATAAACAATAAATATAAACACAATCGATGTGTTAAATGTTCTAGCCAATACCGTTAATGTAAGTAGTAACAAATAATTAACCGAAAACACGAGTGCAAGTTTATTTGTGTGTATTAGTAACAAAGAGAATATTTCACATAAAAAGATGACACAAACTTTTTTGTGTAAACATGTCACCTAATCATTTATAAATACAACTATGAAAATAATTAGAACCAAAAGAAATTGCAATTACATGAAGATAGCAAATGAGTAAATATTTTTCCAATATAATTTTGTCATTGAAGTTAGCATCTTTCTAAATCTGTGTGTTCTAGAGATGCCAAAGCTGCTGTTGTCCATGGATCAGAACTGAGAGACATACACGACGAACAGTTGGACGACATCTTAAAACACCACACAGAAATTGTGTTCGCTCGTACATCTCCCCAACAAAAATTAATCATAGTAGAAGGGTGTCAACGCCTTGGTGCTATCGTAGCTGTGACAGGAGACGGTGTAAATGACTCACCTGCCTTGAAGAAAGCAGACATTGGTTAGTATATATATCGGTGTGATTAAATATAAAAACATATGAGAACTCTATTTCAAAATTAAGACTTTTACTTTACAGCAGGTAAACAGATGTACCTCACAAGGTTACTGAAGAAAGCAGACATTGGTTAGTATATATATCGGTGTGATTAAATATAAAAACATATGAGAACTCTATTTCAAAATTAAGACTTTTACTTTACAACAGATAAACAGATGTACCTCACAAGGCTACAGTAACCGTACAAATCTGGTATAAGTTACTGGTGGTATAACGAGATAAATATGTGTTAAAAAACCTAACAAGGCACCCTTCTTCTTCGGAATTAAATATATATATATATATATTAAGGAATCTCAAAACTGCATTTTATATTTCAAAGAAATAAATTTGATAACCGATAAAAACGGTTTGAAAATATTTGAAATAATAGTATAGGTATATAAATTATTATAATTGAAGCATTCTCCTTCACAGGGGTTGCCATGGGGATTGCCGGAAGTGATGTCAGCAAACAAGCAGCAGATATGATACTATTGGATGACAATTTTGCTTCTATTGTTACAGGAATTGAAGAAGGTTTGTGTTTTCAACACGCGTTTGTTCAGAAGCGAATACACAAGTTTTGGGATTCAATTCTAAATATTAAAGACAACAACTAAAAATTGTTATTTTAAGTACACATTTTTATTCAGTGTCAAATCTGTTTGTTCAAATTTACTACATAAATACACACACAAGGGTATTGTTCAAATTTACAGCATAAACACACACAAGGGTATTGTTCAAATTTACTACATAATATATATATATATGTATATTGCAAATAAACGAAGCACCTCTATTTATTTGCAATATAAAACGAAATAAGTCAATTAAAACTAGGATCATGTTCTATATACTCATGAGCCTGGAGAATTCTTAGAGTATTTTACAGCAGGTTTCTTACAGTATTTTTCAAGACGTAGTGAACTTAGGTTTCAACATACTAGGCTTTTTATAGACGTTTTTCAGAATACATCAGTGCATAGTAACCCGCTTTTCACTCTTCAATGTACACACACATTACGGTGTGTAAATATACGTCGACTGTGTGAAAATGTAAGTGGTATCACAACTAATTTTCTTGAATCAGGTTCAACAAAGACTTAAACAAGACATACAGTTTTTGTAATTTTGTTTTACAATAAGTATTAATTAAGACATTTTATGATAAGAAAAGTGGTGGGAAATAAAGATAATTATAAGAAAACATAATATAAATAGTATATGCGTATGATTGTCGAAGTTATCAAGTGATGGTAAGTTATAAAACATCATGATAAAGATAACTGATACGGGTATTTACAATGAGAACGATATCTCATATTACTTATATTCATCCCACCCTTGAAATAATTGGAGTTTTCTGAATTGTTACCTTTTAGGGAATGTTCCGGCGATGCGTCTGAGTCAGCCATTTTGAAATGCATGGAGCTGGCTACCGGTAATGTTCAACAGTACAGAGCTCGTCACCCAAAAGTCTGTGAAATCCCCTTTAATTCCACTAACAAGTATCACGTAAGTACTAATGATTGGAGTGTTAGAATAAGACTATTTACATGAAAACGTGCAAGGATTACGGCGGGAACATAATCTCCACTTCAATTAATCTCAAACAGCACCACTGGCTTCAAACTTCTGTAGTGATTGACTCTGAGATAAATGTTTCTTGTAAGCCAACCGCAATACTATCTTTTGTTAGCACTAGAAAACACTGAAGACGTATCTCAGTGTTGATCTAAGGAAACTAACTTCCTTTGTTAAAACCTTGTTTACCACAGTTGGTCTTATTTGTAACTGGTATGATTATCATAAACAAAAGCCAAAACTCATTCTCTCTCAAACTAATAAGTAGTTATATATATATATTCGAAGCAGAGTTACACAACGGCTTTCTGTGCATATAAGTCCCTAATTTTGAACTGATATTCTTTTGCAAAGGCAGTTAGTTAACAATACTCTCTGCCAAACTTTGGGCTACTCTAATCGAACGTTGGGATTAATGTGACACTTGTTAGTATCTCCCTGTCTGTTCTCCCAAGTAACCCAAGTTTTATTTCTCAAACAGAGTGTCACCAGCCTCAGCCCAGTAGAGTTAATGTGACACTTGTTAGTATCTCCCTGTCTGTTCTCCCAAGTAACCCAAGTTTTATTTCTCAAACAGAGTGTCACCAGCCTCAGTCCAGTAGAGTTAATGAAACATTTGTTAGTATCTCCCCGTCTGTTCTCCCAAGTAACCCAAGTTTTATTACTCAAACAGAGTGTCACCAGCCTCAGACATTTGTTAGTATCTCCCTGTCTGTTCTCCCAAGTAACCCAAGTTTTATTTCTCAAACAGAGTGTCACCAGCCTCAGACATTTGTTAGTATCCCCCAGTTTTTTCTCCTAAACAAATTATGTTTTATATCGACGGCAGGTTTCTTGGGTGTGTTCTATATCGACGGCAGGTTTCTTGGGTATATATCACTTCTGATGTTGTTGAATTTGCAGACATACTAAACACGTCAAAGCTGCCAAACAGTTGAAAAAACGTTCCGAAACACAAATTTATGATCACCGTGCCTACCAATATAGAGATAGTTGTATATATATAGGATCTTCCATCAGTATCTTTAAAATTCTAAAACTTTCAACTGAACATTCTAGGTGAACTGATCACTCCAAGAAAGTTCACAGCTCCCATTTTATATGTCTCGGAATGCTATCCTGACAACTTTAGTAAAATTAGAATAAACCATACACAGTCTTTGAAAAGTGTTCTTTAAATCGTAATATTTTTTAAACAACGCAGGAACGTTGAAGTTTTTAACTTTTATATACAAGAACACTTATGTATCATTCGGTAACGGAAGCTTTTGTTTTTCTCCTGTAGGTAACTATAAACGAACTGGAAGAACCCTCTGACTGTAATTACATCCTCTGTATGAAGGGTGCTCCCGAAAGAATTCTTGGCCGTTGTTCCACTATCTATATCAATGGAAAAGAGAAGAATTTGGATGAAGAAATGAAAGAAGCTTTCAATAACGCGTACTTGGAGTTAGGAGGCTTAGGAGAACGTGTAATCGGTGGGTTTCGTTAAAATAATTGGTCTCACAAGTGTGTAATCGGTGGGTTTCGTTAAAATAATTGGTCTCACAAGTGTGTAATCGGTGGGTTTCGTTAAAATAATTGGTCTCACAAGTTCAACTGATAAAAAAAAAGTGGTGGAAAATAAAGATAATTATAAAAAACATAATATAAATAGTACATGCGTATGATTGTAGAAGTTATCAAGTGATGGTAAGTTATAAAACATCATGATAAAGATAAGTGATAAATCTTTATCATGATGTTTTATAACTTACCATCACTTGATAACTTCTACAATCATACGCATATACTATTTATATTATGTTTTCTTATAATTATCTTTATTTCCCACCACTTTTTTATCGGTTATCTTTTCTGTTAATTATAATTCCTATAACTTATTTTTTTTATCTAATATAGCTTTTCTCAAAGCGGGGGTACCCCCCTCAAGAGGGTGCAAATGATCTCTTAGGGGGTGCGAGTGATTAGGGTAATAGTCAATAGCGAATTAATGCAAAATTAAGCGTTTTAATATATTTTTCGTTAATGAAAATAATAAGTAATTACTACAATACATATAAAATTTTAAGGCTTATCCGTCACTAACTCACTCTTTCACTCGTTAAAAAAAAAAGAAAGAGGGGGCGCACAAAAAACCATGGGCGACAAAATTTTGGGAAACTTAGATTTTCATCAAATGAGCTTAGCTCTAACCATTGTATGTCCTGCTGTTATATATAGAAAATATATTATATTGGTAATTGATGATGATATCAACGATAATTCTATATAGTAATTTGTATTCTTAATATTATAAACTCCAGACATAATTCACCATCTGTACAATTCATTTTATGTCTCAACATTACAGGTTACTTAGTCTGTTTGTTTCAGAAGTTCACGTAGAGCTACACAAGGGTTGGCCCCCCAGTGGCACAGCGGTATGTCTGCGGACTTACAACGCTAGAATCCGGGTTTCGATACCCGTGGTGGGCAGAGCACAGATAGCCCATTGTGTATCTTTGTGCTTATTTACAAACAAACATACACAAGGGTTATCAATGAATAGCCTAGTTTTGAACTGAAAGACCAAAGAGAAAGAATATAGCCAACAGCACCCACCGCCAACTCTTAGGGAACTCCTCTCTTATCGTATAGTTTGATTTCCCAGTTATTTTCATACCATTAGGATAATACTGTTAACAGGATAATATTAAGAGAAACGATCATACAACAAAGAAGGTTTTTTTTATTGTGAACAAGTTAATATTAAGAGAAACGACCATATGACAGAGAAGGTTTTTTATTGTTAACAAGATAATATTAAGAGAAACGATCATATAACAAAGAAAGGTTTTTTATTGTTACCAAGTTAACATAAACAAAAACGATCATATAACAGAGAATGTTTTTTTATTGTTACCAAGTTAACATAAACAAAAACGATCATACAACAAAGAAGGATAATACTGTTAACAGGATAATATTAAGAGAAACGATCATATAACAAAGAAATGTTTTTTATTGTTACCAAGTTAACATAAACAAAAACGATCATACAACAAAGAAGGATAATACTGTTAACAGGATAATATTAAGAGAAACG
>NW_013675493.1:15985-20241 GCF_000517525.1 Limulus polyphemus
GCATGAGGTTAAATAGCATCCTGTGATATATATATATATATATACGTAGTAGACCATAAATACAATTGCATCAACAAAGGTATTATGAATATTAAGAAATGTATCTTTTTTTTTGGATACCTGGCTCACACAACGGTAGGGGTATACCCTCAATCAGACTTAAACTTCGTTAGATATGCCCATAAATGAATAGGGGCAGGAAAGCAAGTATGAGTATTCAAGCCCACAATGTTCCACATGTTTTACTTTCTGCAGACATTTGTTATACGATGGTTGTTTAAATAACCTAACATACTGTAAATTATTAAAGATGGGTCCTTGTGGTTGATGAGTAAAACTTACCTTATGAGGTTATTTCAGCCTCAACAACGTAAGCATAACAATCAGTTAAACAGTAAGCAGCTAACGAAACACAGGTGAAATTCACAAAAAAAAAAATACTAGTGATATAAAAATCTTTACAATCAACGACATAAATCAAGTATTGTTGTGTCCGTTCGCCATCTTTAATAGCTGCTGCACGAAGAGGTGTTTTCACGCATGCGTGTGACTACTGCGCATAGATTGATTAATCCAATGGTGTGAATTTTAGGTGTAAACGAAGCATGATACATAATCTTTTAACTTTAGAAAAATAAAATAAAATAATTACTTGTTAATAGCTCCAGTTATGATTTTAATATTTTTTTTATTCAGATTTATAAAACAATATGGCCCTTCACTAATACAGCTCAGTGGTAATCTTATAACGCTAAAATTCTGGGTTCGTTACCCGCGGTGTGTGTAGCTTTGCGCTTAAAAGTCAAATAAAAAATGCGTTTATCTTTATTGCAAAATAATCCAAAATATTGATTTAAGTTACGTTAACCATTGTTCGCTTTCATACAAAGCTACACAATAGGCTAGCTACGCTATTTTAACCACGGGGAATGGAGCCTCAGATTTGATTGTTGAAAATCCATAAAGCCATAGTTAACATTCATTAAAAATAAGATTAACCATATTATTGTTAGCCTGTTAAAACCGTATTTTTCGTAGAATTCTAAAATGCACATACGTTTGCCTATTTCTATTTCTTACTGGCATCACGACTACTGTATTATTATTATTATAGGCTAATCTCCATGGCTTATGGACAGATTGGAATGATCCAAGCAGCAGCTGGCTTCTTTGTATACTTCGTTATTATGGCTGAGAACGGCTTCTGGCCATCAAAATTGATTGGAATTCGTAAGAGGTGGGACTCAAAGGCTGTAAATGATCTGGCTGATTCGTACAATCAAGAATGGGTATGATACAGTAGCTATTTGACTTGATGCTCAATTATCTGTTGATCAGTTAAAAAAATTAATAATTATCTGCTTATGTGGTAAAGAAAACATTAAATAATTACAGTCGAATAATAAATTTAAAAAAATATTATAATTACATTAAACATCAGAGAAATCAGGATGTTTTGATGTAACTTATGTTTATCAATGCAGATATGAATGTCATGTCAACAGACTGTTGCTATGGAGACTTCTCCAATACAGATATGAATGTCATGTCAACAGGCTGTTGCTATGGAGACTTCTCATTTTGGGACTTCTGACATTTCTTTATATTCAATTATAGTGTTTTAAATGTTTAGAAATAGAAAAATACGCTGAGAGAAACTCCTGTTTTTCCTCACTCTTGTTGTTTAAACATATCGCCGTTTTTCCTTACTCTTCTTGTTTAAACATATCGCTGTTTTTCCTTACTCTTCTTGTTTAAACATATCGCTGTTTTTCCTTACTCTTCTTGTTTAAACATATCGCTGGTTTTCCTTACTTTTCTTGTTTAAACATTTTGCTGTTTTTCCTTACTCTTCTTGTTTAAACATATCGCTGTTTTTCCTTACTCTTCTTGTTTAAACATATCGCTGTTTTTCATTACTCTTCTTGTTTAAACATATCGCTGTTTTTCCTTACTTTTCTTGTTTAAACATTTCGCTGTTTTTCCTTACTCTTCTTGTTTAAACGTATCGCTGTTTTTCCTTACTTTTGTTGTTTAAACATTTCGCTGTTTTTCTTTACTTTTGTTGTTTAAACATATCGCTGTTTTTCCTTACTTTTCTTGTTTAAAAATATCGCTGTTTTTCCTTACTTTTCTTGTTTAAACATATCGCTGTTTTCCTTACTCTTCTTGTTTAAACATATCGCTGTTTTTCATTACTCTTCTTGTTTAAACATATCGCTGTTTTTCATTACTCTTCTTGTTTAAACATATCACTGTTTTTCCTTACTCTTCTTGTTTAAACATGTCGCTCACTTGGCATTTTCTGGCACGTGTTTGTTCATATCATCAGATAACTTTTATCACGAGATTCCATTGTGAGATTTGAGCTAGAATACCCTGTGTGCAACACCATATAAAATTATAGTGCCGACTATGGGGATAAACGATAGAAAGATGAACACATCGTGAAATGTATACAGAACACAATTACCCTGTTCATCGTCAACAGTGTCATTGTGACGTTACTGTTACCCTGTTTATCGTCAACAGTGTCATCGTAACGATCTCATTACCCTGTTTATCGTCAACAGTGCTACTGTGACAGTGTTATCCTGCACATCTTCAACAGTGCTACTGTGACAGTATTACTCTGCTCATCATCAACAGTGCTACTGTGACAGTGTACCCTATTGATTGTCAACAGTGCTACTCTGACAGTGTTATCCAGCACATCATCAACAGTGCTTCTGGGACAGTGTTACCCTGCTCACCATCAACAGTGCTACTGTGACAGTGTTATCCTGCACATCATCAACAGTGCCACTGTGACAGTGTTATCCAGCACATCGTCAACAGTGCCACTGTGACAGTGTTATCCTGCACATCATCAACAGTGCCACTGTGACAGTGTTACCCTGCTCATGGTCAACAGTGCCACTGTCACAGAGTTATCCTGCTCATCATCAACAGTGCCACTGTGACAGTGTTATTATCCTTCACATCATCAACGTATAAATTTTATGCCCTTTCTATTATCTTACCCTTCTTTGTTACAAAGTTAAGCTGTGATAATAATTACATGGTAATGTGTCCCTTATGTTCTAAATCTTTCTTTATTCTTCTCTAGACTTACCACGACCGGAAGATTCTGGAATACACGTGCCACACGGCCTTCTTTGCTTCCATCGTTATCGTCCAGTGGGCCGACCTCATCGTCTGTAAAACAAGACGGAACTCTATCCTTCACCAAGGAATGAAGTAAGCCAGAGGTTTCATTGTATTAAACTACAGCTTAACAGGTGGATAATAAGATATTGATTGTTATCTATATCTTACAGACATTAATAACCACCATCATTCCATTCAGTAGCTAGAGATGGATGGGATGATCGGATGTTATACTTAGTATATATTGCATCCTCTACCCCTGTAGACCTGTTTTGTCTGCCATGATCGTCAGTTCGGCAGTAAAATATTTTTTATGAGTGCTTTGTGTTTTTTTTACAACATGTTTATCCTGTCTTTAACTCACTGTCATGTAAACCAGACACATTTTTCAGGTTATTATGTAAGTAAATCTTTCATTACTTAGAGGATTTTATTCAAGCTAACATATCTAAGGTAAGAGCTATATGGAATTACTGAATGGTAGTTTTACGATACATGTAAAAATAAAGTTAAAATGTCGAGTAAAACAGTCTCGAACTTGGCTCACACTTTTAAAGCACGAAAAGAACAAAACGTTATTCTATTGATAATTAGCAAAAGATATAATATTAATTTATTAGATGGTTTCAGGAACACTTTCCGATTGGCTATTTATAGACTGACCACATCTAGTTAGTTATGCAATTAAATTACATCCTACAGTTAATAATCACATGTTGCTGAAATATACATATCAAGTTTAATGGCAAATATTTATATTGTTATTATACAGTTAAGTAAAAAAATGGGCCGGGAATAGCGTAGTTGTTAACATTTATATAAGAAAAAAAATAGTCAGTGTAAACTTAAACTAACGTTTATTTGTTACAGATCAATGTTGAAAAAACCTTATTTATACTTACTAATTATATCAGTTTTAAGGGGAAAAACTTTATTTATACTTACTAATTAACATCAGTTTTAAGGGAAAAAACTTTATTTATACTTACTAATTTACATCAGTTTTAAGGGAAAAACTTTATTTATACTTACTAATTTACATCAGTTTTAAGGGAAAAAACTTTATTTATACTTACTAATTTATATCAGTTTTAAGGGGAAAAACT
>NW_013675494.1:0-877 GCF_000517525.1 Limulus polyphemus
TTCCTTCTTTCTCACCCGAACTCAGTGGGCTAGGAATACGTTCCCCGTGGATCCGTAACTCAGAGAAGCCGCTGACACACATACATCAACAAAGACAAAGCTGACGTTTTAACCTAGCTTGTCCTTTATTGTATTACAAAACCTCGTGGGATAAGAATAAGAATCCGCTTTCTTCCACTAACAGTGACGTAAAATAATGTCTGAATTCGTATCTTTACTTTACAAACTTCATCTACGTTTTATGTCTATCTTTACTGGTAAGAAAAGAAAATGGAACCCATGGCGGTGAGGACGTCAGTATTCTGGACATCTTTAGTTCTGGTTAATCCAATGAATTGTTATTATGTTATCAATGATGCGTAAATTTTTAGGTTTGATTTATATAAAGAAAAAAAAATGTGTCGTTTTAATATGTATCTGATTAATTACGGTATTTGAAATAACTCTAACGTAAATAATACTTCGAAACTATAGAAATGCGTCAGAGATTACAAATCTAGGACAAAATAATTACTAATAGACAGTGTTAAAGAATCAATATACCGTAATATATACAGTAGTGTTTGTAAAATAATACATAGAGCAGTGTTTGTTAAATAATACATAGAGCAGTGTCTGTAAAATAATACATAGAGCAGTATTTGTTAAATAATACATAGAACAGTGTTTGGAAAATAATACATACAGCAGTGTTTGTAAAATAATACATAGAGCAGTGGTTGTTAAATAATGCATAGAGCAGGGTCTGTAAAATAATACATAGAGTAGTGTTTGTAAAATAATACATAGAACAGTGTTTGGAAAATAATACATACAGCAGTGTTTGTAAAATAATCCATAGAGCAGTGTTTGTAGAATAATACATAGAACAGTGTCT
>NW_013675494.1:1744-3550 GCF_000517525.1 Limulus polyphemus
AGTTTTATTAAGTAAAGTCTTGTGTCGCTTAAGTTTCGTCGGTACGAAGTTACGGAAAATCAATTAACAACGGTGACGTAACAATACTTCGAAACTATAGAAATGCGTCAGAGGTTACAAATCTAGGACAAAATAATTACTAATAGACAGTGTTAAAGAATCAATATACCGTAATATATACAGTAGTGTTTGTAAAATAATACATAGAGCAGTGTTTGTTGAATAATACATAGAGCAGTGTTTGTAAAATAATACATAGAGTAGTGTTTGTTAAATAATACATAGAGCAGTGTTTGTTAAATAATACATAGAGAAGTGTCTGTAAAATAATACATAGAGCAGTATTTGTTAAATAATACATAGAACAGTGTTTGGAAAATAATACATACAGCAGTGTTTGTAAAATAATACATAGAGCAGTGTTTGTTAAATAATACATAGAGCAGTGGTTGTTAAATAATACATAAAGCAGTGTTTGTTAAATAATACATAGAGCAGTGTCTGTAAAATAATACATAGAGCAGTGTTTGTAGAATAATACATAGAACAGTGTCTGTAAAATAATACATAATACAGTGTCTGTAAAATAATACATAGAGTAGTGTCTGTAAAATAATACATAGAGCAGTGTTTGTAGAATAATACATAGAGTAGTGGTTGTAAAATAATACATAGAGTAGTGTTTGTAAAATAATACATAGAACAGTGTTTGTAAAATAATACATAGAGCAGTGTTTGTTAAATAATACATAGAGCAGTGGTTGTAAAATAATACATAGAACAGTGGTTGTAAAATAATACATAGAACAGTGGTTGTAAAATAATACATAGAGCAGTGTCTGTAGAATAATACATAGAGCAGTGTTTGTAGAATAATACATAGAGTAGTGGTTGTAAAATAATACATAGAGCAGTATTTGTTAAATAATACATAGAGCAGTGTCTGTAATATAATACATAGAACAGTGTTTGTAAAATAATACATAGAGCAGTGTCTGTAGAATAATACATAGAGCAGTGTTTGTAGAATAATACATAGAGCAGTGGTTGTAAAATAATACATAGAGCAGTGTCTGTAAAATAATACATAGAACAGTGGTTGTAAAATAATACATAGAACAGTGTTTGTAAAATAATACATAAAGCAGTGTCTGTAATATAATACATAGAACAATGTTTGTAAAATAATACATAGAGCAGTGTCTGTAAGACAATACATAGAACAGTGTTTGTAAAATAATACAACGAGAAGAAACTCTATGTCGGAACACACATTTGACAATAATAGGCCAAATAACTATACAGCACGTTCAACTAAACTATAAGGATTACTGTTTCTTTATTTCCCACGTTGTCGTATGTTCATAACATTGAAATCGGATAACAACTAAAACCTGAATGAAATGGGAAAACGCAGTCTGCCATAAAAACATCCAGTTGGAAGTGAACTGATCCAGATTTAAATCATTGTCAGTTTTGTGACTGTCATAATAACATCCAGTTAGAAGTGAACTGATCCAGATTTAAATCATTGTCAGTTTTGTGACTGTCATGATAACATCC
This sequence comes from Limulus polyphemus, assembly GCF_000517525.1. Classification (NCBI taxonomy): domain Eukaryota; kingdom Metazoa; phylum Arthropoda; class Merostomata; order Xiphosura; family Limulidae; genus Limulus; species Limulus polyphemus. Next base: position 3,308 of record NW_013675494.1, read on the forward strand.
AGTTAAAAGTGAACTGATCCAGATTTAAATCATTGTCAGTTTTGTGCCTGTCATAACAACATCCAGTTAGAAGTGAACTGATCCAGATTTAAATCATTGTCAGTTTTGTGACTGTCATAATAACACCCAGTTAGAAGTGAACTGATCCAGATTTAAATCACTGTCAGTTTTGTGACTGTCATAATAACACCCAGTTAGAAGTGAACTGATCCAGATTTAAATCACTGTCAGTTTTGTGGCTGT
>NW_013675494.1:4170-7710 GCF_000517525.1 Limulus polyphemus
TCAGTTTTGTGACTGTCATAATAACTCCTAGTTCGATGTCAACTAGACCTGGTTTAAACCATTGTTTGTTCTGTGACTATCATAATAACCCCTAGTTCGATGTCAACTAGACCTGGTTTAAACCATTGTTTGTTCTGTGACTGTCATAATAACCCCTAGTTCGAAGTCAACTAGACCTGGTTTAAACCATTGTTTGTTCTGTGACTGTCATAATAACCCCTATTTCGAAGTCATCTAGACCTGGTTTAAACCATTGTTTGTTCTGTGACTATCATAATAACCCCTAGTTCGATGTCAACTAGACCTGGTTTAAACCATTGTTTGTTCTGTGACTGTCATAATAACCCCTAGTTCAAAGTAAACTGGCCCTGATTTAATGCGCTGTCCGTTCCGTGACAGTCATAATAACCCTTAAACTAACGCTGGTTTAGAGTACTGTCCGTTCTGTGAATGCTTCAATTCGAAGTCAACAGATCCTCAGCCTTAGTAGACTCACACATTCGAAAGCAATCAACAAGTTTAGAAGTTTTGGTAAATCTCTTAAACGTTTCAGAAAGTTCCTTTCACACCTATACGTTAAACACTGTTTTTGTTTTATGGTTAGTACTGAGCTAGCCAGTGGCTAATCATAGCAGACTGTAAATCCAAGGGTTCGTGGTTTGTGTCCTGTTATCACTTTGGGAGCGTTATAAGTATGTTGGCCAAATCTTATTATTCGATAAGAATAGCTAAAGAGTTGGCGGTGAGTACTGTCGACTGTCTGCCTTTCCTCTACCCTACTACTTCAAAATTAGGGACGGATAACGTACACAGCCATTTTGTAACTTTGCGCGAACATACGAAACAAACCAAAAGAAAATACCTCATTGTTATTTGTTACAATGTTTAAAATAATTCTGAAAATTATTATTATAATTCATTATTAATGTTATCTTCGCTATTAGCTACTATCGTTTGTTAATGTTATCTCTATTATCTTTTATTCTTGCTTATTAACGTTATTTCAATTATTAATTTCACAATTATAAACATTATTTTACTGGAATTAGGACTACTATAAAGTTTCTAAATTAACTAAACCTCGAGGTATATTATTGGGATTTCGGCCGAAAATATAAATTACAGAAAGAAAATCAAACTCATGAAGATAATTTATTGTAGTAATTTAAGGTTTTGGTTTTTTTGAGTGCCGATATATGACATTATGTATTTTTAGCCAGTATGTTATGTAGTCCTTGTTTCATTATTTTTTTAAGCTTATTTCAGAAGCTATTAATAATTTATAATCAATTTATTTTTGCTACATCTCAAATATTTCTGGGGAAATTATAAAAAAAAGAAAAATATATATACATAAACAAACTTCGATATGACGTCTCATATCTTTAAAGTCTGGAATGAACTCAGAATTTTCAGGATTTGGGAGCAGAGAATTCCAGTCGGACGTACGTCCATATGACAGTAAGGATAATGACACACTGCATTCATAATGATTACTCTCACAACACATATATAACTATGAGTTAGTAGGTTTAAGGAAATCGTTATTTTAAACGAACATTTTACTGAGAGACGGACTAGAATTTTAATGGTAGTTTCTTGTTAGAGTGAAATATAAAAAAAACAACTTAAGGTTTTTAAATGTAAGCTAAACTTATATAAAAAGTAATGCTCACAGAAAAAAAAAGAATCTTACTTTAAACGTACATCTAAACTTGTTCTTGCAAAGTCTATAAAACACTATTGGAGCAGCCTGTCTTGGAAAAGGTCCCTAATACTGCGTTAAATTAAAAGTTATAAAGAATAAGAAAGTATAATAGCTTTTCTCTAGCAGTGGTTGATTGATGAAGAGAAATCATTTGATGTAACACTCCGTCAACAGTTTCAAAAAATATCAAAATAAAACCCTCCAAACCGTAGCAAACTGTTAAAGCTTTTAACAATTTAGGTTTTTATTTTTTGAATATCAATTCAGCAATGTCCTTATTCAACTCGTTTGACAAAGTAAGCCAAGAGGTAGTAGCAGCTTCTACAAGTAACAAAAACAAGGAAACTGGTCAACATGTTTTACTGTCATCTGTGTATTAGAGTCTTTGGACTGGTCCACATCTCTTACTGTCATCGGTGTATTACAGTATGTGGACTAGGCCACATATTTTACTGTCATCGGTACATTTGAGTCTGGGGACTTATTATGAATAATTTAAAAGTAATTATTTTTTCCCCCACATCACAGGTATGTACATAAATCATGTTGGCCAAAATACGGCTGCTTCCTATCTAGGTACGAGAAGGGTTTAAATGGAAATACACCGATGACAGTAAGAGATGTGGACCAGTCCAAAGACTCTAATACACAGATGACAGTAAAACATGTGGACTAGTCCAAATACTGCAATATACCGATGACAGTAAAACATGTGGACTAGTCCAAATACTGCAATATACCGATGACAGTAAAACATATGGACTAGTCCAAATACTGTAATACACCGATCACAGTAAAATATGTGGACTAGTCCACATACTGTAATACACCGATGACAGTAAGAGATGTGGACTAGTCCAAATAGTGTAATACACCGATGACAGTAAAATATGTGGACTAGTCCAAATACTGTAATACACCGATCACAGTAAAATATGTGGACTAGTCCACATACTGTAATACACAGATGACAGTAAAACATGTCACTTAGTCCAAATACTGTAATACCAATGACAGTAAATCAGAAATCAGCTGTCATCGCAGTTATTCCAAAAAAGGTACACAATCTAAAAATCCAAGTGACTTCAGACCCATCTGCTTAATCAACTGGACAGGCAAACTTTTAGAGAAAATTGTAACAACAAGGTTACTATGGATGCTAGAAAACAACAACACACTGTCACACATTCAGAATGCAGGACACAAAAAACAGACAGACTGCAGACCACCTCGTACGATTAATAGAAACCACATTTACTGGATTCAATGAATTACAAGCCACTATTGCCATCTTCCTGGACGTTCAAAAACCTTTTGACACGGTCTGGAACAACGGACTCAAATACAAACTAATGAAGCATAAAATATCAATCACATTCACTAAATGGATGTCTAAGTTCTTTGATAATAGATCCACGAAGATTAAAATTAACACGTCACTTTCACAACCCTTCATGTTTAACGCAGGTGTACCGCAGGGGTCTGTCTTAAGCCCGTTGCTGTATACACTCTTCGTTAACAGCCAACCACGCCCCTCACAATACGCTGATGACATGGCATTATGGAGCACCTCGTGGGACCCCCACTAGGGACAAAGAAAATTCAAAAAGCCCTCGACAAAATCACACAGTGGTGCAACAAATGGAGAATAATACTTAATCCCTCTAAAACTCAAAGAATCATACTCTTCTGTAGGCTAAACAAAAGACTAAAGCGTGTCAGGTTAGCTAAACTAAGCCTTTATAAAACCCCATCTCTTTCTCTAAATCTGAAAGTTCTAGGCATAACTATCAACCCTAAATTAAGATGGCACACACATACGTTTCAAGGAA
>NW_013675494.1:7791-8525 GCF_000517525.1 Limulus polyphemus
TTTCTAGGAAATACATTATTGAAACTACAAACCTAGAATAGCTTATTCTCCTACAATATAAGTCATCACCTCCACGGATGTAGACACCAGATGATAACGTACATTTATCAGACCTTTAACATATTATGGTTCAATGATAACATGTAATAACCAACTTATGGTACTTATGCGAGTCGTGCGCCCTAACCACCTGGCCATGCCGGGCCTTACCACCAGTGCATGTGTGTATATATGTATATGTATATAAATGTGTGTATACATGTATATATATATATGTATACATATATATATATATATATGAATCAAATTTTAATTTATTTGTATATACATATATATTTTTTTTAATTAATATTTTCGCCCACTTGGCCCGTTAGAACGATGACCACTTTACGAACTTCTAACCTTTGACCTCGAGAGGGTGAAGGAGAATTGTTAATTTTCGAACACCCTTCGTGAGTAATGAGTTTTTATCTAAACTATTAACTTTACACCAACATAACTGACATTGATCATAGACAGTAATACACCGATGTCAGTAAAACATGTGGACCAGTCCAAATACTGTAATACACCGATGACAGTAAAACATGTGGACCAGTCCAAATACTGTAATACACCGATGACAGTAAAACATGTGGACCAGTCCAAATACTGTAATACACCGATGACAGTAAAACATGTGGACCAGTCCAAATACTGTAATACAATGATGTTAGTAAAATATGTGAACTAGG
>NW_013675494.1:9488-11354 GCF_000517525.1 Limulus polyphemus
CTGGAAAAATACGGTACTTAAAATCATTATTTGTAATGTTACTGGAAAAATACGGTACTTAAAATCATTATTTGTAATAGCTTTGTCTGATTTGTTCACCTCATTTTTCATCTTTATAACATTTAAACCAATCATATTAAAACTAGCTGAAATTTGAGTTTGCTTCAATATGAAATGTTTTATAAGTGGCAAGTAATGAAAATTGGAAACATCAATTTTTTATTAGTATTATATCAACTGTATCGCCAATCATTAACGGTCACCCTCATGATCATTTAAAGTAAATACACCACGAAACGGGAGGATGAACCTCTATTAAAAAACGAAACGGTAGTTACCGTAGCATGTTTAATGCCAAATTTCGAACGTGCCGCTTCTGACCGTAACGCTGAAGTTTATAATTGGAAATCAACAACAATAAAGAAATACCATGTTTCATCTTGAAAAAAAAAAAATGCTGAAGAGGCCAAAGAAGAGAGTCATGGGGCTTAATTTGACAAACACATCATGTCAGTGGCGGATCTAGCTGACATTTCAAAGTAGAATCCCTTGAGGTCTTTATTTGAAAAAACCTCTCGATCTTCTCAACTTGCTCGCTGGAACTAAAATAGTCGGAAAAATATCTTCCCTCCTTTGCCAATGCTATTACTAGCTTTTTTTTTCATTTTAGATCTTCTTAAATATAAAAATATCTGATTTATGGATAAGTCAGAGAGATCCTTGGCGTTCTAATTCTGAAATGGTTTAACATGATCCTCTCTTTTATGTTCTCAAAATCAAAGGATACCTCCTAATGATGGAAACATAGAAACATGTAATCTTCAAGTATAGTATACACTGTTCCTCTTGACAAGCACGTGCTACTGAAACTAGCAATCTTCCATTTCGAGGTCTACGAAGTCGATTTTATTTTTTTCAATCTCTATCGCTGGCTAGAACGAAGTATAAGAAATATGAGTTTATTAATATTTACCCTGCTCTTCAGAGGCAACGCTTGTGCGAACGTGAATATAATCCGAATATTTGGCGTAAATTAATCTATAACATATAGTTGTTTCTTTTTTTTTATGTGGATGAAACGGTGTCGTGTTTTTGGCAAGGTGGGGAGGAGTTGTACAGTAAACTGTGTGTATTTACGCATGTAACTCAAAAATGGATAGGCATTTATTTCACGGAAATGATTTATAAACATCAAACTACGCTATTGTACAAAATGTAACATGTTTTTAAAATCTAATCCATTGCTAATTAAAAAAATCTAAAAATAGTGCAGTTCGAAAAAAAAGAAAGGAAAGACAGGTTAAAAAATTGAAAATATACAATTACTCATTACTAGCCAAATATCTGAATCAGTAACTCAATCGGTATCTGTAATAATCACCAAGTAACTCAATCGGTATCTGTAGTAATTACCAAGTAACTCAATCTGTATCTATAATAATTACCAAGTAACTCAATCGGTATCTGTAATAATTACCAAGTAACTCAATCAGTATCTGTAATAATTACCAAGTTTACAGATACCGATTGAGTTTAATTACCAAGTAACTCAATCGGTATCTGTAATAAACTTGGTAATTATTACAGATACCGATTGAGTTACTTGGTAAAACTCAAACAGTATCTGTAATAATTATCAAGTAACTCAATCGGTATCTGTAATAATTACCAAGTAACTCAATCGGTATCTGTAGTAATTACCAAGTAACTCAATCGGTATCTGTAATAATTACCAAGTAACTCAATCGGTATCTGTAATACTTACCAAGTAACTCAATCTGTATCTGTAATAATTACCAAGTAACTCAATCGGTATCTGTAGTAATTACCAAGTAACTCAATCGGTATCTGTAATAATTACCAAGT
>NW_013675494.1:12303-14784 GCF_000517525.1 Limulus polyphemus
TAAGCAGTGTAACATTTTCATTACTTAGACGGATTGTTTTAAGCAGTGTAACATTTTCATTACTTAGACGGATTGTTTTAAGCTGTGTAACATTTTCATTACTTAGACGGATTGTTTTAAGCTGTGTAACATTTTCATTACTTAGACGGATTGTTTTAAGCTGTGTAACATTCAACACTCACCTACTTGATTACTGATTTCACTTCTAACTGTTTGTTGTTGTTGTTGTTGTTGTTGTTGATGAACTGGTGAACAAATGCTTGTAATTGATGGGGTTCTGTGAGTGTCGGGAGAGATCTACTATTCTATCATAGGAAAGCGTTAGTTAAGGAGCTCTGCCTTTTACACAAACGTTTCCCACCATTTTGGTCGATTCTTCTAGCACACACTATTGGAATATATCGACAGAATTAAATGGATTAGGTGTGATATTTATTGCAACGGTACTTTAAGGACTCCAGCACCGGTATTATCGTTCTGTCGTCTTAGTTGTGGCAAAGTACGGCCGCATTGCGAAGGTTATAATTCATTAAAATGTTTCTGAGTTCCTGTATTTTAATTGATATTTTAACACAAAACCAATGAAGTATAATTTTCAGAAACAGCACTCAAAAGATTGTTCTTAAACCACACGAACTAAGGAGTAAACATAACGTAACCTTTTGTTATTACTTTCCGTTAAACCTTATAAGAAGAAAGCAAAGAAACTTGGGTAGTGTTTAAGTGATCAAAATGTAAAATACTACATTTAGTTGAAATCTTCTGGCTCTTTTCGAAAACTTCAAGACTTTTTAACATCTATTTTCTCACTTTCTTTGATTCTTACATTATTTTTGAGATGTTAGATTGTTTCTCGCTCCAGCCCCCTAGTGGCACAGTGATATGTCTACAGATTTACTACGCTAGAAACCGTGTTTCGATACTCGTTTCGATAGCCCATTTGTGCTTAACTTCAAACAAAATACTCGCTCCGATAGTTGATTATATTTGATTTTTGCTTTATGTTAGAATTCAATCAGTTAACTGATTTTAGATGCCAAATTTTTCAGGTTTACAGACTGACAAACCATCCCAGTCAGATTAAAGCTGCTTAACGTCTAAAGAAAATCATTATTGTCTCAATATTGTTTTTTCTTGTAGAATATAACCCTAATTTTCATCTCTGATCAATCTTTTAGTTAGATTTTTTTTTGTTCTAAAGCTTAAAGCTACACAATTGGCTATCTGGTTCCTTCGAAAAGCATTATTGAAATATATGTAAAAGACAAAAATAACTATCATTTCGCTGTGTGTGTGTGAGTAAATAACGTATGTGACTCATTCAGTATGTTATTTTAAACACATTAAACTGAAGACAACACCAAACGAAATACTATGAAATACTTTATATAAAATATGTTTCCTGCTTACTAGTGAAAGTGATCGCGTACTGTTTATTGTCGATATCTCTCCAGCAACGGATGTTTTCATAGTGTAACGAAACGTATGTGTGCAGCGACATGAACAAGATTTATTACCATTAACATGTTACAGCGACATTAACAAGATTTGTTAATATTAAAAGATACAGCGACATGAACAAGATTTAATAACATTAACATGATACAGCGACATATCAATATGAAACTGTATCCCTCTAAATAACGTACTGAGATCATTGAAGCGTATAAATATTGGATTGCATTGATTCATTAGTGGGGTTCTTTCCTGTCTATGTCTCAGTCGTATCTGTGGGTTAGTGGCTAGTTCTCAACCATATCTGTGGGTTAGTGACTTAGTCTCTATGATATCTGTGGGTTAGTGACTTAGTCTCTATGATATCTGTGGGTTAGTGACTTAGTCTCTATGATATCTGTGGGTTAGTGACTTAGTCTCTGTGGAGAACTAGTCACTAACCCACAGATATCATAGAGACTAAGTCACTAACCCACAGATATCATAGAGACTAAGTCACTAACCCACAGATATGGTTAATATCTGTGACTAATTAAAATTATCTTTCACGTTTACATGAAACATAGTCAATCATGAAAAGGCTTAGAAATAGATTAGGAAGATTTTTTGAAATAAGGTGAGATGGATCATATACTTTTGTTTGTGTGTTTGAAGTTATGTACAAAGCTACACAATCGCTATCTGTGCTCTGCCCACCACGGGTATTGAAACCATGTTTCTAGCGTTGTAAGTCCGCGGACTTACCGCTGTGCCACTGTGGATCATTTGTTTTTGAACATAACGTGAGATGGATCAATTATTTTTCGACATAAGGTTAGATGGATCATTTATTTTTCGACATAAGGTGAGATGGATAATTTATTTTTGAACATAAGATGAGATGGATCATTTATATTTGGACATAAGGTTAGATGGATCATTCATTTTTCGACATAAGGTGAGATGGATCATTTATTTTTCGACATAAGGTGAGATGGATCATTTATTTTTGACATAAGGTGAGATGGATCATTTATTTTTCGACAT
>NW_013675494.1:15679-16549 GCF_000517525.1 Limulus polyphemus
TGTTTTTGGACATAACGTGAGATGGATCATTTATTTTTCGCCATAAGGTGAAATGGATCATTTATTTTTCGACATAAGGTGAGATGGATCATTTATTTTTGGAACATAAGGTGAGATGGATCATTTGTTTTTGGACATAAGGTGAGATGGATCATTTAATTGTAATTAAGCACAAAGCTACACAATGGGCTATCTGTGCTCTGCCCACCACGGGTATCGAAACCCGGATTCTAGCGTTGTAAGTCCACAGACATACCGCTGTGCCACTGTTTTTATTGTTTTATTGTTTACCACTTTTACTTCATCATACATTAGCACTTTAAAGAAAGTAAAACTTAACCAAATTATTGTTATAACAGAATGTAAAGAATGTGAGAATGATTGTTTGAAACATTATTCAAATATGTGAGGATGAGTGTTTCAAAACATTGTTCAAATGTGTGAGGACGATTGTTTCAAAACATTGTTCAAATGTGGGAAAACGATTGTTTCAAAAAATTGTTCAAATAGTGGCTTAGTTGTGACGTAAGGGATTAAATATGTTGAGAAACATAAGAATAGTGGCTTAGTTGTGACGTAAGGGATTAAATCTGTTCAGAAACATAAGAATAGTGGCTTAGTTATGACGTAAGAAACTAAATATGTTCAGAAACATAAGAATAGTGGCTTAGCTGTGACGTAAGGGACTAAGTATGTTTAGAAACATAAGAATAATGGCTTAGTTGTGACGTAAGAGACTAAATATAGTCAGAAACATAAGAATAATGGCTTAGTTGTGACGTAAGGAACTAAATATAGTCAGAAACATAAGAATAATGGCTTAGTTGTGACGTAAAAGACTAAATATGCTCAAAAATATAAGAATAGTGA
>NW_013675494.1:16682-19471 GCF_000517525.1 Limulus polyphemus
CTAACAGTAAATATATATGGTCTAACAGTAAATATATGTAGTCTAACAGTAAATATATATGGTCTAACAGTAAATATATATGGTCTAACAGTAAAACTACTGTGTCTTTAGGTTTAAGATGGTGCTTCGATTAAAACTATATCTGTGTTAAAAGTGTAAAAATATAATTCTGGTTAGACCATATATATTTACTGTTAGACTATATATATTTACTGTTAGACCATATATATTTACTGTTAGACTATATATAGTGTAAGTGACTACTATGTGAAATCACTGCTGTGTATGTCACTACAATGTGAAGTCACTATTGTGTAAGTCACTACTGTGTAAGTCACTACTATGTGAAATCACTACTGTGTTAGTCACTACTATGTGAAGTCACTATTGTGTAAGTCACTACTAGGTGAAGTCAATATTGTGTAAGTCACTACTGTGTTAGTCACTACTATGTGAAGTCACTACTGTGTAAGTCACTACTATATGAAATCACTACTGTGTAAGTCACTACTATGTGAAATCACTACTGTGTAAGTCACTACTATGTGAAATCACTGCTGTGTAAGTCACTACTATGTGAAGTCACTATTGTGTAAGTCACTACTCTGTAAGTCACTACTTTGTGGAGTCACTACTGTGTATGTCACTACTTTGTGAAATTACTACTGTGTAAGTCACTATTGTGTAAGTCACTACTCTGTAAATCACTACTTTGTGGAGTCACTACTGTGTAAGTCACTACTATGTGAAATCACTACTGTGTAAGTCACTATTGTGTAAGTCACTACTGTGTAAGTCACTACTATGTGAAGTCACTATTGTGTAGGTCACTACTCTGTAAGTCACTACTTTGTGGAGTCACTACTGTGTATGTCACTACTTTGTGAAATTACTACTGTGTAAGTCACTAGTGTGTAAGTCACTACTGTGTAAATCACTACTTTGTGGAGTCACTATTGTGTAAGTCACTACTATGTGAAATCACTACTGTGTAAGTCACTATTGTGTAAGTCACTACTGTGTAAGTCACTACTATGTGAAATCACTACTGTGTAAGTCACTACTTTGTGAAGTCACTGCTGTGTAAGTCACTACTATGTGAAATCACTACTGTGTAAGTCACTATTGTGTAAGTCACTACTGTGTAAGTCACTACTATGTGAAGTCACTACTGTGTAAGTCACTACTTTGTGAAGTCTGAGAAACATAAGAACAGTGGCTCTTCGTCATTATAAAAATCTGTGACAACAATTCAGACTTGTCGCAAAGTTTTCTCACAGTAATTAACAAAATTCACTTCAATGTCTTGAGAAACTAATAGTTTTTGTACACTTATTAGTCAAACGTCCATCTTTTTTTCCCTATATTTGAAAATGTTAGAAATATTAAAATGTCGTACAAAATGGTAAGGTTCTTTTTTATTTAGTTAAACTATTTTCTAAGATAAATTAGTTTCATTTCTATCCTGATTAAAATCTGATTACACTACGTTGGTCCGTTTAAACAGAACAACAACATCTTGAACACTCTTTGAGTGATTATTCCTCTTAATCTATATTAGATATTTTAGCATGGTATATTATTATTGACCTTATTAGAAATAGTAGTATACCTCTTTTTTGTAGTTCACCTCTTTTTTTTACTGCTTATTTCTCCTAATTTTAAACTGGTATGAAGATGTTGTTTTTTTACTGTGGAGTAAAACTGAGTTTTTTGAATTTTTTACTTTGATGACAATGGTGGTGTTCCAGAAATTGGAACATCTGTGGCAAAAATCCAGATTTGGCCAAAAGTACAGTCCTGTATATAGAATCACTGTATAATTACTACATTCTTCTAGGTTGGTGAAGTCACTGCTGTGTGAAGTCACTACTATATGAAATCACTACTGTGTAAGTCACTACTATTTGAATCACTACTGTGTAAGTCAGTATTGTGTAAGTCACTGCTGTGTGAAGTCACTGCTATATGAAGTCACTACTATGTGAAGTTACTACTACGTGAAGTCACTACTATGTGAAGTCACTACTGTGTAAGTCACTACTATGTGAAGTCACTAATGTGTAAGTCACTACTATGTAAGGTCACTACTGTGTAAGTCACTACTATATGAAATAACTACTGTGTAAGTCAATATTGTGTAAGTCACTACTATGTGAAATCACTACTGTGTAAGTCACTACTGCATATTTAGTCTCTTACGTCACAACCAAGCCACTATTCTTATGTTTCTCAACATATTTACTCTCTTACGTCACAACTAAGCCACTATTCTTATGTTTCTGAACATATTTAGTCTCTTACGTAACAACTAAGCCACTATTCTTATGTTTCTGAACATATTTAGTCTCTTACGTCACAACTAAGCCACTATTCTTATATTTTTGAGCATATTTAGTCTCTTACGTCACAACTAAGCCATTATTATTATTATGTTTCTAAACATATTTAGTCTCTTACGTCACAACTAAGCCACTATTCTTATGTTTCTGAGCATATTTAGTCTCTTACGTCACAATTAAGCCATTATTATTATTATGTTTCTAAACATATTTAGTCCCTTACGTCACAACTAATCCATTATTCTTATGTTTCTGAACATATTTAGTCTCTTACGTCACAACTAAGCCACTATTCTTACGGTTCTGACCATATTTAGTTTCTTACGTCACAACTAAGCCACTATTCTTATGTTTCTGAACATATTTAGTCTCTTACGTCACAACTAAGCCACTATTCTTACGGTTCTGAACATATTTAGTCTCTTACGTCACAACTAAGCCACTATT
>NW_013675494.1:20418-22077 GCF_000517525.1 Limulus polyphemus
CTACATATATTTACTGTTAGACTATATATATTTACTGTTAGACTACATATATTTACTGTTAGACTATATATATTTACTGTTAGACTATATATATTTACTGTTAGATTAGCGCTGACATTGTGTCACAAACTAAGCATATGTTTACACTAAATATAAATTCCTAATTAATAAACATTAAAGTCTTTGACCGACAATGCAGAACGAAAATTATTTATATGTTGCCTAGTTTAGCATCAAAACTGTTTCCAAAGTTTTGGACGTAAAAACTAATTCTTATGATTAGTGATTAAAGAATAGTTGTAAATTCTACGAAACTTGAAACTTCTGTATATAGTTTTAGTTTCAGTCACTTAGAAGAAGGCTTCCTTAAGTTCCGCGCTGTCATTTAAACAAACTTTGGGCGACAGCTACGAGACGCTTGTTTGTCAAGATGTCTTTGTTTTTTTAAGCAAGGAAACTGACAATTCTATTTTCCTGCGTTCTCAAACACACAACGGGTTAAAGTTGTCTTTTCAAGTGACAAGAAACTCGGTATTAGTTAATATTTAACACATTAAGTAGCCCGCTATTAAAGCCTTGTCTCAATGTGAGACAGCCACTTCGATGGACCATTGTGATACATCGTGCATTCAGATCGATTTTTATAAACTTGTTCGGATGCACTGTTAGGTTTTACATAAAACTTCCATTCGCCTACACTTGTAACGTTAATATTGATCAAAGTCAAAGGAATATAGCTTTCTAATCCGACTATCGTGGCAAACTTAAAGAAAAATGATAATTCCCTTGTTCGTACTTCTCTCTTCGCTGGACCTTTCTTCATTCCTAAAACTGGACGGGTTCCAGATGAAGTCCGAAGAACAATATTTAAACAGTTCGGTGACTCTACCAAGATTACTAATTCTGAAAGAGACGTGTTTACTTGACTTGTATCAAATCCACATTGGACTATCTGTAAGGTATCGAACCCTGAATTTTAGCGTTGTAAGTCCTTAGACTTGCAGCTGTCCCACCGGAGGATGGAACAGATCTAATGATGCTTTTAGGTCAGAAAAAAATGTCATGATTGGTTAGAAAACCAGTAAGCAATTATACAACGATAAGAAAACCCAGGCAAGCAGCACTGAACTAGTTGCTTAGAAAACCAGTAATCAATTATACAACGATAAGAAAACCGAGTACAAACAACACTGAACTAGTTGGTTAGAAAACCGGTAATTATCGTTGTATAATTGGGTTTTCTAACCAACTAGTTCAGCGTTGTTTGTACTCGGTTTTCTTAGTTCAGCGTTGTTTGCTGGATTTTCTTATCGTTATATAATTGATTACCGGTTTTCTAACCAACTAGTTCAGCGTTGTTTGTTCTCGGTTTTCTTATCGTTGTATGATTGATTACTGGTTTTCTAACCAACTAGTTCAGCGTTGTTTGCTGGATTTTCTTATCGTTGTATAATTGATTACCGGTTTTCTAAGCAACTAGTTCAGCGTTGTTTGTACTCGGTTTTCTTATCGTTGTATAATTGATTACTCCTTGGTTAGAAAACCGGTAATCAATTATACAACGATAAGAAAACCGAGTACAAACAACGCTGAACTAGTTGGTTAGAAAACCGGTAATCAATTATACAACGATAAGAAAACCGAGTACAAACAACACTG
>NW_013675494.1:23077-25782 GCF_000517525.1 Limulus polyphemus
ACAAACAACGCTGAACTAGTTGGTTAGAAAACCAGTAATTAATCATACAACGATAAGAAAACCGAGTACAAACAACGCTGAACTAGTTGGTTAGAAAACCGGTAATCAATTATACAACGATAAGAAAACCGAGTACAAACAACGCTGAACTGGAGAATGTTTTAACGTTACATACATTCGTTTTTTTTTTTACATTTTGCCAGTTCTTCTACGTAATGGACAAAGTTAATGAACGAACAAATAAATAATGGTTTTAAATATATATATATATATAAATAATGATATAGCACTCGGAGTTTAAAACCCAAAACATTATTACTGATGACAAGGAAGCTATTTCCGCCACTAGATATCACTTTCTACAGGGTAGCCCAAACAAAACGTACCCATTCTTTAATTTATGCAACCTTCGTATATCGATTCTAAAAGTTTTATTTGTATTTGAGACAGTATTGGAGGATGTCTAAAAATAAACCCAGAACCATTGACGAATTGAAGATCACATATTGTTTTCATCCAATCAGGCACTCCGTCGTAGATGTCATGATTGGTTGAATGTTCATGCAGTATAGTTAATCATGCAACAGTGTATGTACAGTTAATCATAGTTAATCATGCAACAGTGTATGTACAGTTAATCATAGTTAATCATGCAATGTGTATGTACAGTTAATCATGCAACAGTGTATGTACAGTTAATCATGCAACAGTGTATGTATAGTTAATCATGCAACAGTGTATGTACAGTTAATCATTGTTAATCATGCAACAGTGTATGTACAGTTAATCATGCAACAGTGTATGTACAGTTAATCATTGTTAATCATGCAACAGTGTATGTACAGTTAATCATGCAACAGTGTATGTATAGTTAATCATGCAACAGTGTATGTACAGTTAATCATGCAACAGTGTATGTACAGTTAATTTGTTGTATGAAATGTTAATAAAAAAGTTTGTTGGTTTGTGAGTATATTTGAAATGTGGGTATATTTTTTGGGTCACCCTGTATATATGTACTTGATGTCTCTTTCTGAAACTGACCCTCATGCCGAAACAATGACTAATTTACCTTACCCTATTCATCCAACACAATCCGTCAGCAGTATAGTTTAACTGACTACGTAGGCTGTATCACACATTTTTATTTTCCAGATGTGATATTTTATATCAATCACTGACCTCTGCTAGAAATCCAGTTCGTTTGAGGAACTTCAATGAAAAACTAATATGTCTGCTGTATCTTGCCGACAGGTGGCTATAGCGGAGATGGTATGGTTGAAAAAACTAATATGTTTGTCATCTCGTGCCGACAAGTGGCTATAGTGGAGATGGTATGGTTGAAAAACTAATATGTTTGTCGTATCTTGCCGACAGGTGGCTATAGTGGAGATGGTATGGTTTCAAAAAACTAATATGTTTGTCGTATCTTGCCGACAGGTGGCTATAGCAGAGATGGTATGGTTTAAAAACTAATATGTTTGTCGTATCTTGCCGACAGGTGGCTATAGCGGAGATGGTATGGTTGAAAAACTAATATGTTTGTCATCTCGTGCCGACAGATGGCTATAGCGGAGATGGTATGGTTGAAAAAACTAATATGTTTGTCGTATCTTCCCGACAGGTGGCTATAGTGGAGATGGTATGGTTTAGAAACTAATATGTTTGTCGTATCTTGCCGACAGGTGGCTATAGTGGAGATGGTATGGTTGAAAAACCTAATATGTTTGTCGTATCTTGCCGACAGGTGGACACAACAGTTTGTTTGTTTTATTTGTTAAGCACAAAGCTACACGTTGGGCTATCTGTGCTCTGCCCTCCACGGTTATCGAAACCTGGTTTCTAGCGTTGTAAGTCCGCAGACATACCGCTGTGTCACTGGGGGGCAGACACAGTAGAAAAAGTACGGTTAACATATTGTTATACAGTCTTCTCTACTTTCAGTCCTAAGTTTTAATAATTATTCATATTTTAAAGTAAAATCCGTTTTTCTAAGTATTTTATGAATTCTTTGCTATATATATACACTAGTAAAGGGCTAACATAAAATCCCTGTAAAAAGGTAAATATGTAACTGAAATACAGACGAACAAGAAAGTTTTCCCCCAGTGGCACAGCGGTATGTCTGCAGACTTACAACGCTACAAACCGGGTTTCGATACTCGTGGAGGGCAGAGCCCATCGTGTAGCTTTTTTCTTAACAAACAAACTTTACAAAATCAAATCAAAATGGACTTTAATAAATACTTTTATTTGTTTGTTTAAAGCTAAAATTGTAACTGTTCTAATTTGACAGGCCGGAGATAAGGCAGCTGGATTTCAGCACTCGCTACCAACTCCTGGACTACTCTGATCAAACAGTGGGATTTGATCTCTCTCATAAATGCACTCGCGACCCCAAATCGCGGAACGCGTTATGTTGCAGTCTGAGCCCTCAGATTTAAAGTCCGGTACACTAACCACGGAGCCACGCTCGGGCAAGACTTATTTTTAGACATTAGATAAACAAATATTTTCAATCAAAAATCGTTGATTTTGCAAACATGAACGTTTAGAAAAATTAAAGTTTCTGCAATAATACGAATATAAATTCAAACAGATTCAAGCTCACTGTGTACACTGAATTTACTATAGAAACTTAGATCAAACTGAAATTTGGAAATACCTTCTTAGGTAAACATTGTTAAAAAAAAAAAAAAAAAACT
>NW_013675495.1:0-7538 GCF_000517525.1 Limulus polyphemus
TATATATACATATATATATATATATATATATAACATGCCTTTAATTAGTGTATTGAAATATTGCCACTATAAATTTTCTCTGGTGTAATTCTAGAAGTTACACACAGTATTCCAGCTTAATAATTATTTGAGTTATTTAAAAAAAAACAGCTACTGTTTGCAGTATATGGACTGTAATTTAACTTGTATTAAGGAAAGCTAAATATATTAAAGTTAAGGGTGCAAGCCTACTGAAGTGATCAAACAATCACCAATATGCTTACAACTTCAAAGGATCATTTCAAAACATGCCTAATAGTGCCTAAAATGACCTGTATACCTTTCTTAATATTGCACCTGTGGCTTCAAGTAGAAATTTGTTGGTTGATTTAATTTAGCAAGATTGCGATTGGGAGTGTAACATGTTATAAGTATGGATGATTCCCCAGGGCTCAAACTCACATTGACCCCTTAATGTCTTATTACAAATGTGTTTTTTTTTATATATTTTTAGTAGCTAAAATTTAGTATATTTGATTATGCCACAATTTAAATATGCTGAAGTTTTGAGTCTTCAGTAATGACAATACTTATCCTTGACTTGACCTTCTGCTATCATTGTATGGTGTGAGTTATTAGATTCACCCTCTATTATCATCATATAGTTTAAGTTGTTATATTTTAGGAATATTACCAAACACCATATTTTGAACTGTTATGAGAGTGATAATAGGTTAAAAATGTGACATAGCAAATCATAATTATTAATAATATAATGAACCTTAGTTGTTCTGGATGAACAACACCCATTACATAATCAAATGTATTTCAGTTAACAAAGAAATTTTTTTTATAACTAAGATCATGTAATGAGTGCAAGTTTTGAAAACCTAGGATGAGACTTGTTTTTAATGAAGAATCATTGTTCACTGATTGAGTCAATATAATACTTTTATGCCTGCAGAGTGTCTGAATGTACAAGTTTTCGTTGAAATCTTCTACTCTGAAAGTTGAGGTAAACTTCTGTAGTAAAAAAACATGTTGCAAAAATAGACAGCTACTTGGTCCTGGTGTTTAAATTGTTTATTCATATTATATAGAACAAGTCCACTTGAAACTTCCCAGCTGACATTAACCAACATGAAAATATATCAAATGACACATTGTGGGAAGTTGCATGAAATTTACCCCCTTACATGTCAAAAATGTACATGTGACCATCATTTCCTTATAGCTATGCATCGCACCAACAGCACATGCCAGATGATTGGGCAGACCATTTAATAAGTTTATGGTTCTAACTGAAGACAAATATTTGTGAAGAACAAGTTGTTTCTGGAATTTATCACCCCCAGTAATTTAAGTTCTTAATTTCACTTTACCACTCATACACCTATAGAATTTTGGTCCAAACTTTCGACATTTTTGAACACCTGAATAATTTCTTCACCCTTCTGTGTTTCAGAAAAAAAAAAGTCAAAATTTAACCAGTATTAGAACTGTTCTGGCATCCCACTGTTAAACTTTCTGAACATATTGATTTCATTTCTGTAAGAAGGCCACTACAACTACATATAAATAAGGCCTCATCAAAATATCTTACAAGGTTAAATTAAGCTTCTTGCTCTTAAATTCAAAATCATTTTTTGCTACAGCTTAAAACTCAACTGAAAACTTTATCGTTTTATCAACAACTTTGTCTAAATCTTCCTTTCTTATGGCAACATCACTGCCCCTACTACAAAAGTTAATTCTTTCTGAGACTGAAAACCTAAACTGTATAATCTTACACTTCTCAGTAATGAAAGTCATTTAGTAATGTCCGGGCCTTGTCGCTAAGGCTCTCAAGGTTTTTCCAAAAAGTTAAACATTCTCATTTGCTTAACTTATGAAAAATAGTAAGTTTGAAGACAGTGATTTTTGGGATAACAGATTTATTTACAACATTTTGTCTCTAACGGTGAAACACGATCACGTACAACATTTATAGGTACATGTATATTCAAATTGCAAATACATCCACTCGTATAATTCAGTTTGTAATACTAGCTCCCTCTGGTTGCAGATGTAATTAACTTAATACAAATATGATGGCACTCCTGATGTTTTACTAGTTAGGTTTTTAATTTTTTGATTCTTAGTCATTCCAGAATTTTTCTTCTGTTTGAGTTTTTCTCTATATTCAGTGTTTTAATAAACTTCAAAAAGAATACAATACCGATAGAAAAACCCAAACATAAGAAAAATTCTGGAAGTATTAAGAATCAAAGAATTAAAAACGTAATACATGAGGAGCACTATTATATTTGTATTAAGTTAATTGCATCTACAACCAGAGGGAGATAGTGTCATAAACTGAATTATATGAATGGATATATTTGCAATTTGAATGAACTTATATCTTAAATGTTGTACGTGATCATATCTTACTGTTGGAGAAACAACCTTTACAGACATACATCTATTATCCCACAAACAGCTGTCTTAAAATCTTCGTACTTTATAAATATTCTCAGTAGATTGAGCCTTTTTTCAGTATCTTGCAATCAACGGCAGGATGATAATATTACCGTTCAATTTATTCTAAATCATTAACATAAATGAAAAATATAGGTCCCAAAATGGACAGCAGGGTGGCTCCATTAATTGGAATTTCACAGTTTAAGAAAATCCACCCTTATTGCCATTTTTTGTTTTTGCCACTAAGTCAATTTTGATAAATCAAAACATCAACCAAGACATTTTCATCAAAAAAAAAAAAAGGAAAACAAACCTTCAAGTAGAGCAAGACTAAACTTCTATTTGAAATTAAAAATATTTGTTTCACATCTATTGTTAAGTCCATGATGCATGTCTGTTTTAGAAATCATAAACTCCACAAGCTTGAAGATGATAAACCATTCTAATTAATGCTAAAAGCTACAATATCACTTTTACCCTACTTTTGTATAATTTCTTTATGGAACCAAATCAATACATTTTTTGAAGCTTGTATTCCAAAAAATCATCTTGTTACAGACAGGAAGAAATGTCACAATGTTTACATTGTACCATGTCAACTGATTATGTTATTATTTAGTGACTGGTATTAAGTTCCTTTAACACCTATATCTTACATTTGAATATGTATGAATCAATGTGTCAACATTTCTGTGAAATAAGCTTCAGTATAAGATTATCAACAGTGAATTTGTATATTTTTATTGGTCAAATCAGTCGTACGTGTATCACTGATTCATAGAAGTCAACATGTGGGCAAAAAATGGTATATTTATAGAGATGGTCTACTTAGCTCTGCAAGTATTCATCTCCTGCAAAGGCTGGTGAAAATATCACTTAAAGACTACTTGTTGCCTTGTAAACTATGAAAGTTGTCAAATTTATGTGGCCTGAAATAACCTGGTAGTTAGGGCTCTCACCCCGCATTCTGAGGATCACGGGTTTGAATCCCCATCCCACCAAACATGCTCGCCCATTTCAGTCATTATAATGTGATGGTCAATCTCACTATCTGTTGATAAAATAGTAG
The DNA here is from genome assembly GCF_000517525.1 of Limulus polyphemus. Lineage (NCBI taxonomy): Eukaryota > Metazoa > Arthropoda > Merostomata > Xiphosura > Limulidae > Limulus > Limulus polyphemus. The sequence goes on from NW_013675495.1 coordinate 3,509, forward strand.
CCCAAGAGTTAGCAGTGGGTGGTGATGACTAGCTGCCTTCCCTCTAGTCTTTCACTGCTAAATTAGGGATGGCTAGCCCAGATAGTTCTCATGTAGCTTTGTGCAAAATTCAAAACAACAAATAAATAAACAAATTTATCTGGGATAAGAGTAGTTATCATTATTATTTGTATTGATATTTTCATGTATTTGTACAGTTACAAACCTATAAATGTGAATATTTTTTTTAGAAATTATTTAAACACAAGCATCTACTTAAACTTAACAATATATGTTTCTGGTCAACATACAATTATTGACCAGACATTGAACTTTCTTTACAATTCTTATTAATTTATCCTCTTGTAACTAAAAAAAAACAATATATTTCACTAGATATTTATTTGCACAGTAAACCAGACATTTCAAAGAGATGTAGTATTGTATTCATCCTGGATTCCAAGGGTATTTAATAAGTATGAAGACAAAGTGATAAGAGGGCCATTGTTTGCATAAAGTACTATCATGGCTCTGATTGTTTGAGAAAATTTTACAACATGATTAGTACAGGTGGAAATATTAAGAATTTCACTATCGCCTTAACAGTCCAAAGATTACAGAGTCTAAAAATTGATAGCCACCTTAATAGTCAAAAGTATTTAAATCCGAAAACTAGTTGTCCTTGAATTAATCATGAACCATGATAGTGGTTCGTAATAGGGATTGCAAGGAATTGCACAAAACCCTAATAGAACATTTAGGCAAAAAGCACCTTAAACAGTAGAGATTAAGTTCAAACAAACTATAAAACCTTTACTATTGCAAGCAAAAGAAAATGTGCTCAAAATAGCTCGTTTGTAATTTTTCTTCTATTACCATCCTACAACAAAAATGGCTTGGTATATTGTACCCAAACCTATCGTAGAATAATCAGTAAGGTACTGTAAAGGTCGTAGGGATATTGAAAAGTTGATTTGTTTCTTCTATATTTTATATAAGCTATAAACATCATAATTCTAGTGTAAACATTGCTATCATTACCTCTTGAAGTTAACTTTCTTACAAATATCTGGTGTTCCTTTAAAAACCTTAAGTACAGGGTGAAACAGGAATCAACAGCCAATAATAGATGAACATTAGATGACTGTAAGATGCTAGCCATGTTTATTATCATTACAATGTATATAGTTAGCTACCATATCAAGTAATCCCTTGTCCATAATTGAGCATAAAAAAAGCCACCAAACAAGGCTGGAGATACTGAAGACATTACTTACTTAAACTACAAATCCTCATTTTGATTCCACCAAATGTAATTCTAGGTAGGAGCCAAAATAGAAGTTTGTAGTTTGAGTAAATAATGTCTACAGTATCTCCAGCCTTGTTTGCTGATGGGTTTTTTTATGATCCCTATTTGCAAGTTTTTAAATTCCCAATATTTATTTATCTTGTATCCAAAATATATCTAATTCTGAAAATTAGTAGGCTGTATTAATATCCAAAAGATTACATTGTATGAAATCTAGCAGTCCTTATTAATATTCAAAATATTATAAAATCTAAACATTAGTAGCCATACTAATAGTTAAAAGGGTTTTTATAGTGTTAGCTGAGAGTAAAGTTCACCATGTAATAGAGATTTAATGATTTCCTAAAATATAAAAACTGTTTTTTCATTTATTTATTTATAAAATAAACAATGCATAATTTTTATGCTTGGAGCTATTTTTTAGGTGTTAACTGTACAGAACTACGAGTGAAATGATAAAATACAAGTTAGGTGGTTAAATAGAATTTATGAGGAATGAATAGTGACAACAGAATATAGAGGGGAAACATTGTTAAAAATGTTGCACAGTAAGGCTATATATAAAAAGCAAAATGATTAAAAAGATTTAGATATAATAAACAAAAAACATTATGTTGACTCAGATTTCAAATTATAGCAGTAAAAATTAAAATTGCAAAAATATGTTCATGTAAATATATACTTAATGTTACTGACAAAAAAAAATAGTAAAGAAAACAGTCTTCTGACTGGGTCTGTTGCTTAGTTACCTGCTTTGGTAATGTTTCTATGAGAATCATCTTTCAGTCCAATAGAATCTCACATGTGTTTGTGTTGCTAGTCTTTTGGAGAGTCTAAAAGTAGTCCCATTGGCACATTAGAGTTTGTAGCTTTGATGTTCTTATGGGGTTCATGTAATTTCTTTAATTGGTCATCTAGTTTCTTCATTCTAAGTGTATTTGGTTGGATATATGCTGCATGTCAGTTGATTTGTAATCTAGACTTACCCAAATGAAGGCCAGATAGCCATCTCACACATGAGGTGGTCATAGTACACAGTGGTAGTGATAAGTTAGAATGTACAAGTATAAGTTGAACTACTTAAATGATATCTGGGATAGAAAGGTTTTCAGTCAAGAACAGGTTAAGATCTCGGAAATTTGTTTTCTATTTTGAAACAAAGGAAGAGTTAGCAGGGATCTGATTGAGGTGTTTAAGATTATTGAAGGAATCGATAGTGTTGATGCATCATCTTCATTTGTGCTGAATATGAGAATAGTAGGACTAGGAGACACAAATATATATTTTGGCAGAGTAGGAGTCAACTTCGACTAAGACACTTTTATTTTTCCAAGAGGGTGATTGGCCTTTGGAATGGATTGCCTTCAGATGTGGTAGAAACAGTAAATTTAAGGAAATAATTTCTACGGGAAATTAACGAACAAGCAGATACACACAACAATTTGGTGTCAGAGAGTGGGATGGAAAAAAAAAAAAAGAAGAAGAACATGGAAACGAGAGGTGGCAAATCAAACTACAGCTTAGCAGCAATACAAGAACAGCAAAAGAAACAAGAAGAATGAGAAAAGAAACAAGAAGAGAGATTACAGCAGTTGTTGGAGGAAACGAGAAAAGAAACAAGAAGAGAGATTATAGCAGTGGCAAGAAAACCTGCAACAGTGGCAGCTCGAACAGCAAAATAAACAAGAAGAGAGATTACAGCAGTTGTTGGAGGAAAAAGAAAAGAAACAAGAAGAACAAGAAAATAAACAAGAAAAGAGACTACAGCAGTGGTTGGAGGAGAAAGAAAAGAAAAAAGAAGAGAAACTACAGCAGTGACAGGAAAACCAGCACCAGTGGCAACTGGAACAAGAAAAGAAACAGGAAGAAAGACTCCAACAGTTGAGAGAAAGCCAGCACACACAAATGGAAAATTTAGTAAATTTCAAAGTGAATTAAATACATTAAAAGACAATTTACTGTCTTTTACACAAAGAGGATATATTAGCCATGGACCTAATCAGCCCCAGACAAGGGGAAGCCCCTTCCAGACCCCGCAGCTAAACCCTAATGCAGACATCTTCAGTTCTGTTAGAAGTCACATCCCAGACACGAGTGTCAGCAATAGGGGTGATTTAGTATGAAGGAAGCCACAGGAATTCGATGGGAAGGCACGATGGGAAGCATATAGAGCACAATTTGAGCTCCTGGCAGAAATGAATGGATGGACAGAGGAGCAGAAAGCAGTGTACTTGGCAACGAGCCTGAAAGGACAACCAGTGGAAATACTCGGACAGTTGTCAGCAGATGACAGGCACAACTATAGAGCATTGGTAGCTGCTCTAGAACTCAGGTATGGAACTCAAAATCAGTCCAGTCTACAGGGCTAGGTTTAAGACTAGAGTCCGTGCTAAAGGGGAGAGTCTGCAAGAGCTGGCACAGAACTTGGAAAGTATGGCACACAAGGCCTACCCAACTGCACCACCCGATGTCCTCAAGTTGTTGCTGAGGGATCAGTTCGTAGATGCCTTGGACAGTCCACAACTGAAGATACAAGTAAAGCTAGCACACCCATCTACTATGCAGGATGCAATGGCCAGAGCTCTTGAATTTGAATCCTATGTTAAGTCCAGCACAGAGGTACCAAGGTTGGTACAGTCATCAGGAATCAAGGCCAGAAAAGGTCAGTTTTCTAAGAAGTTTGAGGGACTTTGTTGGCACTGTAACAAACCTGGGCACAAGAGAGCTCAATGCCGGCAACTT
>NW_013675495.1:8538-10574 GCF_000517525.1 Limulus polyphemus
ATGGAAATAACCTTAACAGTGTTATGAAGAAAGGGATCTTAGTGTAATAGTCAATCAGTCTCTAAAGCCTTCCAAGCAATGTACTGTTGCTAGTGGTAGGGAAAATAGGATTTTAGGTTGTATCTACAGAAATATTGAATACAAGTCTAAAGAGGTTATACTTTCATTGTACAGGTCACTGGTTAGGCCACATTTGGAATGTTGAGTTCAGTCTTGGGCTCCTTATCTTAGGAAAGACATTGAATTGTTGGAAAGGGTTCAGAGAAAGGTTACTGTAATGGTGCCTGGAATGGAGGGTTGTCATAAGATGAGAGGCTGAAATCTCTCAAATTGTTTTCTCGTGAAAAAATAAGAGTTAGAGGGGATCTGATTGAGGTGTTTAAGATAGTAAAGGGAATTGATAGTGTTGATGCATCATCTTTTTTCATATTTAACAGTGAGAATAATAGGACTAGGGGACACAAATATAAATTTTGGCAAGGTCGGAGTCATCTTCAGCAAAGACAGTTTCATTTTTCTAACAGGCTGGTTGGCCTTTGGAATGAGTTGCCTTCAGATGTAGAGGCAGTAAATTTAAGTGAGTTCAAGAAAAAGCTTTATAAGTAAATGAATGAAAAGGGTTGGGTTTAAAATTTTATTATTATTATTTTCAATTATTTTAATTTAGTTTTGAGGATGGAACAGCCGAGATGTTGTCCCAAAATATTATGTTATGTTATTTTAAATAATATGAATATGAATATAATGATTATTAGCAATAAATTTACATATGTTGGCATTCTTATTATTCCATGAATATTATCTGATATTGAAATACTAGTTGTTTATGTCACTTGCCCTGGGGAATGTGAGACCTGAACATCATTATTCTACAGAGATCAGGGGGTATGACCACCAGAAAATGTGGCATGCCATTTGGAGACTTCAAATGAAGTACACATGGTAATAAAATATAGACATGAAGTGTGTTATCAACCTGTCCTGACAGCTGATTCCTCCACCTATGCTTATTCATTTATTGAAATATGATTTATAAAAACTTGTTGCCCATGTAAAAATTACTTAAGTCATTAGTTATTAAATAAACACAATAATTCAGTTTTTTTTTTAGTGTACTTCGTTATCATCAACCGTAAGTGATGATTTAATTCTTTATCATCATCAATAATTCTTTATAATCTTCAAACAAACTAACTGTTCAGAGAAGTTTTACTATAGAAAAAATTTTCGTGAGTGTAAAATTCATTGGTTGTTACTTGATCTGTTAAACTATAACACAAGTCACGAGTTCTCGTTACTTTTTAACAATATATCCTTCTGGACTGGGCTGTGAAACTTGTGATAAAACTACAAAATGCTAGAAAAATCTGCTTGCCCCATTTTAGTATTTTGATTTTTAACACATTCAATACAATGTCGCTGGCAGCTCAGTTTGCTGGAAAAATATATAACACATATAATATAGATATAAATATATATAACACATATAATGTGTTTTGTATCTACATTTGTATTCTCTTCATCAATTATGGTTTTTAACATTTAGTATTAAGGATGTACAGTGCAGCTTGTAGAGTAAATACCTCACATATGAACTGATAAAGAAATCATGGTGCTTAATATATATATATATATATATATATTGGAAATATACTGTTGCGTATCTGCTTGTTTGTTAATTTCCCATAAAAATTCTTTCCAAGAAACTTCAGCGATACAAGTCTTTTCTTAAATAAAACTAGATTATTCTTTCTCAATACAAATTTGCAATACACAGAACTTCAACAGTCACTTTAACTTCAACACACGCTATATTCACAATGATTCACGCACTTTACTTACAGTCACTACCGCTCACTTGACTCAATTATCTATATCTATCTATCTGCAATTATTTGCCGGGCCTATGTACTAAAATAGAGGGCATCTGGCAAATACTCGGGCCTTCATGGACCTTCTAGAAACTCATCACGTGTTACCAGCGTCACGTGACTTCTGCTGTCGCAACACTGCCCCTTCCTTAGTATTGTTCGGGA
>NW_013675495.1:11501-15639 GCF_000517525.1 Limulus polyphemus
CTCTCTGGTCTACTCAACCCCCACTTCTGAAGTAGGCCATCACATGTTCGTTTTCGCCCACTTTCTGAGACAACATTCCTCCAATTCCGACATTACTAGCATCACAATCCAGTATGTACGGCAGTGAGGGATCTGGAAGCTTTAAAAGTGGAGCAGAGGCCAATTTTTCCTTCAATGTCTTGAAAGAATGCTGGCAAGAAACTGTCCATTCAAACTTCTGGCCATTTTTCGTCAAATCATGTAGTGGAGCAGCTATAGTTGCAAAGTCCTTCACAATCTTCTGGTAATAGGTACAGAGTCCCAAGAAACTTCTTAACACTCCCACATTGTCTGGTGTTGGCCAATCATGCACTGCTTTCACCTTGTCAGGATCAATTCGCACACCATGCTCACCCAAGTGTGACCCAAGTAAAGCACCTTTTTCTGGAACAAGTGGCATTTCATGGGATGGAGTTTGAGGTTTATTGCTTTCAAACGCTTGAATACTTCTTCTAGCTGGGATACTTCCTCATCAAATGTTGTTGCAAATATAATGACATTGTCCAGGTACACCAGGGCTATCCTCCATTGTAGGCCTTCCAGTACTGTTTTCATCAGCCTCTCAAATGTTGCTGGAGCATTGCTAAGCCCGAAGGGCATCACACAGTATTACCAGAGACCTTGGCCATAACTAACTGAAGTCTTTGGTTTATCTGCTTCAGCCATTTTCACCTGATAGAAACCCGATTTTAAGTCCATAGGTGAAAACCACCTGGCTCCACTTAGGGTATCAAGAGTATCATCAATTCTTGGCAGTAGGTATGAGTCATTTTCGGTTATACTGTTAAGAGCCCTGAAGTCCACACATCAATATTGGGTCCCATCTTTCTTCTCGACTATCCCTTCTTTAATTAGGCCATCCATGACCTTCTCCATCTCTTGCCGCTTTGCCGGGGCTATTCTCCTCGGAGGGATCTTTATTGGATGGTGATTGCCTGTTTTTATTCTGTGCTCCACGAGGTTTGTGCAGCCAAGTGTCATGATCTCCTTTTGAAAAGAGGTCTGCATAATTCGCTAAAGTTCCCTAACTTGCAGAGCCTGTGATGATGACAAATGGACTATGCTTTTCTTATAGAAGTCAGTTAAATGTTCTGAAAGTGTATGTCCTTTCTTTACAATTGTATTTGTTGCCTTAACATTGACTATCTCTACCTACTGGCACACACCCAACATTGCTTGTTCCTTAAGTGTCTACTCACATTTAGATAAATTAGCCACTGTTATGGGTACTACTTGATGACCTGCCACAAGTGACCTTCCAATCTTCACGGGGCCTGGCATGGCCAGGTGGTTAAGGCACTCGACTCGCAATCTGCGGGTCGCGGGTTCGAATCCCCGTCACACCAAACATGCTCTCCCTTTCAGCCGTGGGGGCGTTATAAAGTGACGGTCAATCCCACTATTCGTTGGTAATAGAGTAACCCAAGAGTTGGCGGTGGGTGGTGATGACTAGCTGCCTTCCCTCTAGTCTTATACTGCTAATTTAGGGATGGCTAGCGCAGATAGCCCTCGTGTAGCTTTGCGCGAAATTCGAAATTCGAAAAAAACAAAAACAATCTTCGCGTCCGCTGGCCTGGATGAGTCTTGCACTGCTTCCACGAGCATCGGGCTTCCTTGGGGATGTTCGTTTATTCTACCCCAAATTATCTTCTCTGACATAGGGGGTATTGTAGTTGACTTAAGTGCTGTGACATGCAAATCAACAGATGCAGCAACACTTACCGGAATTTGGCCTTTGTTGTTCCCAAACGTCATTTTATCAAAGTTAACTACACACCTTTTCGGTAGTAAGTAGTCCAACCCTAATATGCATGGGTCTTCAATGTCAGCCAAGTATACTTTGTGTCTGTCCTTTATGCCCATGAGCTCAATAGTAACCAACACTGGTCCCCACAACCTTGCAGAATGTCCTGTCACACCACAGAGCTTCTGTACAGCTTCTGGTACTCCTTTGTTATCCAGCACCTTGATACTAACAAGGGTTTGCTGAGATGCAGAATCTATGACAAAGTTTCACCTTTGGCCGTCCAGCTTCCCTGTCACGTAGATACTATGTGTGCTTGCCATTTTACACTTAGCTGTTGGGACTTTCACAATGGGGGTTGGTGGGCGTCCCTCAACACCATTAGCTCATTAGGTAAACAAATATTTTAGTTGTGAGCGTAGGCCATGGTTGGTGGGGCCAGGCAATAACCGCCCTATGATGCACCCATTGATCCAATGTATCATTCTTCCAAGTTTGCTTGAGATTGGCTCAAAGACCACAGGGTAGTTTCCCAGACAAACAAACAAACAATTTTTTTTTACTTTTATATGTTTAGATTGTCTTAACAAGTAACAACAACGTTTAACTTTTATTTTTACAATTATAGTATGATAACAGATAATTTTTTAAAAATTAGTTTTTTATGTCGACCACGTAGTCCTAAAGTTAAGTCAAAACTAGAGCATCGTCAATATATTAGTATATTTTTATTTCAAATAATGTAGTTAATGTGAAAATAAAAGGTGGAAAACAAACATTTAAAATTTTTAAATTATAATCAAATGGATATAATCATATTTAAAATATATATTTATAGCATTGGTAAACAGGATGTTTAAAGTCGTTATACTTATAATCATATCACTTACATATTCACTTATTTTAAATATCAACAATCCGTAAAAAAAAACCAAAAAAAAACATCTTTCTCGTGAGAATTCTAGCATCCTGACAATGGAAAATCAATTCTGTAACTAGACTTTGTTATAAGAACTGCATGTGTCCTAAACAATACTACCTTATGAAAACAAATATCTAAAGTCTAGACATGTTTTTAGCGTCTGGAAAGAGCCGAGGCGCAAAAATTTACCATGGCAACGTTTGATTGATATTCATATTTTTGTATTAGCTTAGAAATATTCAGTTATTGGCCGAGATCTTAACTGAATTACTGTACGTTTCAGCATTTTCGATTTCAGAAAAAAACCCAAAAGCTTTTATGCTAAGTAACAGCCTAATCAAATAAAAACACTAATACCTGATGTTCCTTTTATTATACCATATAGTAGTGTAAGGGCGTTTGGTTGTTTTTTTTATTAATTTCTGAAAAAATAGAGGGTTTTGGATCTCGCTAAAGCTGCGCCTATTTAGATCACATAATATAATACAATTATTAATTTTTGTAAGCCCCCTAGTGGCACAGTGGCATCTCTTCGTACTCACAACGCTAGAAACCGGGTTTCGATACCCGTGGTGGGCAGAGCACAGATAGTCCATTGTGTAGCTTTGTGCTTAACTTCAAACAAACAAACAATTTGTGAAAAAAATGGATTAGAGGTCCTGACCCAGGACACCTCCCCTAGATTCTACGCCTGCTTATACAACATTAAAAAGTACAGTTATAGAACCACAGATTATAAACAAAGCACAATGTACTCAGGATTCGCGGTGAATGATACCAGCAAGTTGACTTCCCTCTAAACAGCAGTTAAATTTAGTGACAGCAGCAGGTAGTCTTACTAGCTTCTTTGCAATAACAGTGGCAATGGGAATCTAGCCCGAGACCTTCAAATCACGACCCCCCCCTACCACACACACACATTACGTAGCTTTGTGTTTAATAGGGTGGAAATAATCGAAAAAGTAATAAATGGAAACCCTAATTTCGATTAGTTAGCTATTTTAGTGAAAGTCTATCACTAATCTGATGTTTGGTCGCGAACTTCGGTTGCCAGTGGACCTGATAACAGGACACCCACCTTACGAAGAGTTGCCCGAAAATGTGCCAGAGTTCGTGAAAGGATGGATTATATTCTTCATCAAGTGTGTTCAAACTTAAAAACGTCTGCTGATTCTATGAAGCTATGTTATGATAAGAAATCTACTGAAGTCAGCTGTGTATCAGGAGACAAGGGGTGGTTGTATAATCCCAGGAAGACCAAAGGGAAGTCTCCTAAGTTTTCTTCTCCATGGGAAGACTCATATGGCATAGTGGATCGTCTCTCGTGCGTGACTTTCCGAATAAAATATGGTCGGTGAGGTAGTGCATGCCAACAGGCTTTGGCGTTATCATGGTCCAGGACATTTCAGTTGGAACGAAATGAACAACAGAAC
>NW_013675495.1:16411-22021 GCF_000517525.1 Limulus polyphemus
CCTTTTAAAAACATAACTATTTATAATGCTCCCTAAATACTAAATAATAATAAAATAAATTACATTGAAAGCAATGAAGAATTTGTAGGTTTTGAACCAAACTAAATAACAGTAAACCTTTTTTTTTTATTATTTCCGGTATTTTCTTATTTTGATGTTTTGAGCTCTTTTGTGTTTAGAACAATATATACCAAGTTTTAAAGTATCAAATTTAATTTTTGTTCAATAAAAATCTTTCAAATACGACTGTAGCTTTTTTTTCCCCCCAAAAACTTTGTCTTCAAAATAAGAGTGCGTCTTATATTCCGAAAAATACGGTATATAAGCCTGGCAGAGAAAAGCCAGGGGATGATAAAGCGAACAGTAGTTACGGTCGAGCTAGTGTTTGTTTTGCACTCGTCGAGAGCTAACTTATTGAGACTGTGAATCGGTGTGATTTTTTAGCTTGTATTATAAAAGTTGTTAAGTTTAAAGTGACGAGAAACTTACTGATTGTGGAACTTTCTGTGTACTAAGAGTTTGTATCATGAAAGAATAAACTGGTTTAATTAAGAAAGGATTTGTATCGCTGAAGTTCCAATGAAAAAAATTTCTACCGGAAATTAACAAACAAGCAGATAACAAGCAGGTTATAACAATATATAACAAATTATTATTTTATCACCAAAGGTAAAATTGAAAAGATAATCTGTGACGTAGTGTCCTACTGTTCTCCCTTTGATTTTCTGACCTAAACTGCCCCCAGTGGCACAGCGGTATGTCTGCGGACTTGCAACGCTAGAATCCGGTTTTCGATACCCGTGGTGGGCAGAGCACAGAAATCCTCTTGTGTAGCTTTGTGCTTAATTTCAAACGAACAAATTAGAGCACATGGTGAGAAAGAATAGAAATCTCTAACATTCTATATCGGAGAAACAGGAAAAAAAATGTAAACCAGATTCACAGAACACAATAAAAAAACTGTCCCATGCTTTCAACCATTGCCACTCAAAAAACATAGTACATCTATTAAAAACACGGTAATTTTAAACAAAGAACCAAACATAAACAAACGAAAAATCAAGGAATCCATATTAATTGAACAAAACAACCCTACTCTAAACCAACACCCCGGAGTGCCAATATATCTTTTCTAAGTCTTGCAACAGTATCCGGTCATGTGACCTCTTTGTTCCGTACTGTATATATATATATATATATATATCTGTCAGTGTAAACTACTTGTACCTGATGATGAGAAAACCTTGTCGAAACGTTGTACATTTGCTGTTATGTTAAACGTATATTAAAGTTTTCTTCATTACCTATTCAAGCCGTCTTCAACCATTATTAAACCTGTAACATGTATGTTAACATTATTCACACACATACATTATTTTAGACAGGGTTGAAATTCTCAACAAAAACACGCACACAGAAAAAATGTACTCAGCTGGGTGTAGTGGTCAAACACACACACACAGAAAAAAGTACTAAGCTGGGTGTAGTGGTCAAACACACACACAGAAAAAATGTACTCAGTTGGGTGTAGTGGTCAAACACACACACACACACACACACACAGAAAAAAATGTACTCAGTTGGGTGTAGTGGTCAAACACACACAGAAAAAAGGTACTCAGCTGGGTGTAGTGGTCAAACACACACACACAGAAAAAATGTACTCAGTTGGGTGTAGTGGTCAAACACACACAGAAAAAAGGTACTCAGTTGGGTGTAGTGGACAAACACACACACAGAAAAAATGTACTCAGCTGGGTGTAGTGGACAAACTCACACACAGAAAAAAGGTACTCAGCTGGGTGTAGTGGACAAACACACACACAGAAAAAATTTACTCAGCTGGGTGTAGTGGTTCTGTTTTTGAAAAAAAACGTGTAAACTTAAAAACGACAAAGAAGCTCAAATAAGTCTAGGTACTGGTAGCCCCTTAAAAATATGTTCCGGTACTCAGAATTTCACCCATGATTTTATTGGTGTTTGAAAAATCACATGTATATTATTTAAACATAACTGTCGGCCCGGCATGGCCAGGTGGTTAGGGCACTCGACTCCCAATCTGCGGGTCGCGGGTTCAAATCCCCCTCACACCAAACATGCTCGCCCTTTGAGCCGTAGAGGCGTTATAATGTGACGGTCAATCCCACTATTCGTTGACAAAAGAGTAGCCGAAGAGTTGGCGGTGGGTGGTGATGACTAGCTGCCTTCCCTCTAGTCTTACACTGCTAAATTAGGGACGGCTAGCGCAGATAGCCCTCGTGTAGCTTTGCGCAAAATTCAAAAACAAACAAACAAACATAACTGTTATAAGAGGCCTAACTGTATTTCTTTGGTTAGCTGTGCCATGATGAGCCTTGAATAGGAAAAACTTCAGTCCACAGCAGAGGGTACGGCAAATCAGGGAGAGCATTAGGCCTCGAAGTTACAGATTATATTTTCAATAATACCTTTGGGGAGAAAAAAACGAAATATATAACGCATATACATATACTAGCTTGAGTACCCGCTCTTTGGGCGGGTGAAATAAAAACTCGTTTGTAACAAAGGATAAGAAATTGTGCTTCTATTTTTTACTTAACATAATAAACATTAAAATTGCAATAAGAATACAAAAAAGGTATCAATACTGAAAAGAAAGACATACAGTTTTCAAGAATTCTAACAACGGTGGTTACATGGTTTATTATAATACTGAGTGATATACAACATTGGTAGTTTTTCAGAAACTAAATATTAAATTAGAGAGGGGTCCGACCCCTCCTGACCTTCCTCGTGTCATCTTGTATCACTGGGTCAAGTTTGGTGTTGATTGATCAAGAAATGTGGAAACCTATACGGAACAGATGCACAGACAGATTGACGTTCATTTATATAGATTGTTTTACAGTTGTCACTTGGAGCGGAGTTATTTCCAAATTCTTGTGATCCAACTTTTCGAGCACTCAGCTACAGAGAGGAGGTAAAGTGTGAATGTATGGCGTTTTCGGACAAATAAATTTGCTCTGGTCTTGAAAGAGTCGAGAAGACTTCCCGTAGAAATATCTTCTTCGTTTCTTCGCACTGCTAGTCTTATGTATTTTGTTACATTTGTGGTATCCTTAGGTAAAACTAATTTTACTTACAGCGATAAATTAGGTCTTCTTAATAACAGAAGATTTGACAAGATATATACTATAGTTATGAACTTCTTTGAAACTGATTTTATAAGAATTTAAGAGAGACTGACACACTGAACAATCTTTATTTAATAACTAGCGAAAGAACCCGGGTTATTAGGTTGATATATTTTAGCAAGTGTATAAAATTTGTCATGAAAGTAAAAATATCGATCCAATTTTGAACTTAAATCGTTTCTGAATTAAGATATTTTCTGTTATATCACCAACGTTTTTAATAATAATAAAAAAAAACTATTTAATCAACGGAAACTCTAAATTAAGAAATCAACAAATATTTCTCCAGTTTTGTTATTTATATAATGACTCAGACTTTTTTGGTTTTCTGTGATAACAAATATAAATTGGCTGTCATCCACGTTATAATGTGTGCCTATACGTACACTTTGTATTTGAATGTGTGCCTATACGTACACTTTGTATTTGAATAGGCACAAATTCAAATACAAAGTGTACGTATAGGCACACTACAAAGTGTACATTCACGTACAACGTGTATGTTTAGGCACAAACTCAAATACAAAGTGTACGTATAGGCACACATTCAACTACAAAGTATACGTTCAACTACAAACTGTACGTATAGGCACACATTCAACTACAAAGTGTACATTCACGTACAACGTGTATGCTTTTTGAATTTGTGCCTATACGTACACTTTGTAGTTGAACGTACACTTTGTAGTTGAATGTGTGCCTATACGTACACTTTGTAGTTGAATTTGTGCCTAAACATACACGTTGTACGTGAATGTACACTTTGTAGTTGAAAACATGATGAAGTGTTATCTGAATGATGATTTATGGCAGAACCAATCTCTTCTGAATTCTCTCATGGTATCTTTGAAGTGGTGCAGATGCTGAAATTGGTTGTCGTGATTATTGGGTTTGCCACGGAATGCTGCAACAATATAGTGGTTAAAACACTGAAACAGGTGTACTTGTATGTGTATTAGTACACACGTGTCTTACATTGTATGTTTATCTAATGTATATAAAGAAACTTCGGATATACGAGAACACCACTTTTCAGGAATATAGAGAACTTAGTTTGAACTTTGAGATGAGTGTGTTTGATAAAGACATCAGTGATTATTAGCTAGGGTCATACTGACAGAGAAACAGTGTGCAATGTCCTTACGTAATGTTGGTAAATAATATGTTCGAATTGGTTTTAAGCTTAAATATATTTGACGTTTTTGTTTTGCTTCCTGCACTCCGGGATCCCGAAGGAGACAAGTAACACAAAATCTGATGCCAGATTCGAGTTAAGAGACCTTGCAAATCTACTTCTAAACCTCTATCATGGCTGGATGACCTTCTGGGCGTATTTTAGCTTTCCTTGTTATGGGAGATTAAGAAACCTCCCGGGCCACTTTAAGTTCGTCTGCCGAGTTAGGTCCCACAGACTTCAAAAGTGAGGGATGAGTTTGTGGACAAGTTAACACAGAACTTGAATTGATATTGATAACCTACATCGTACCGAGTGAGAAACATGGTGTATTCTTTGGTGAAAGAGTATTTAACAGTTGTAGCAACTGGAATATTTGTAGTTAAGTAGTAAGTCTGAGACTTACAACCTTAAAATTCGGGTTTCGATACCCGTGATGGGCACAACACAGATAGCCCTTTGGATACCTTTGTGCTGAATAATAAACAAAAAAAAATCATAAAGAAAGAAAATTTAGTGCACCTATTATTTGTTTTAGTGCTTTTGATTTTAAAATGTTTGTATAACTGAAATACTTTTAAAGTTTGTAAGTATTATTAAATTTACGTTTCAGAGGTGTAGAGCCTATTTGTTTGTAGTTAAGCTACACACCATGGTTAATGGAAACCCGGTTTTTAACGTTAGCAGTTCCTAGCCTGTTGACCGTTGTTTTTTTTTAGTCGAATGGCGATAACTACTAATGTGCGGAGGTTATTGTTAGCCTGTCAAATAATTTTGGATGGCTCAATATCACTACACTCAAAAGCGTGTTTTCCGAAGCTAGTGGAATACAGAGTTTTTTAACTATTTTATTGTATCTCCACTGAAGCCTCCTGGTGGTGAAACCATTGTACTCAAGTTTGCAGCTTGGGCATGTGTAGATATATATACTGTAGAGGGCGTCGTTTGTTTTATCTTTCTAAGATATGTTACGTTGTACCGGTGGGTAATTGTCTTTTTTATCTAATACTAATGTTTACCAGTAAACAAAAATAAATGTTCCTTCTTCAATAAATGACCAGATATTACTGAATGTTTGCTCTACGTTGAATTCCGTTTAAATCGCCGAGCCCTATGTTGTATTCAGCTTTCTGTCGTGTTTTACTTTTGTCACCTCTCTCCTAGGCAATACGCCCCTAGTAACACGCCCTCTGGTGGCAGACAACTTCCATTTTCCAAGCCCCACCCCAACACCTTTTTTTTTTTTTACTTTTAATTTTAAAC
>NW_013675496.1:0-2902 GCF_000517525.1 Limulus polyphemus
CCGTACAGTTCCTTTAGATATATTATGTTCTTCTATCATGTTAGGTGTCTGGTAGACCACACTGAAACGTCCTCAATGATAGTAACTCCCGTACAGTTCCTTTAGATATATTATGTTCTTCTATCATGTTAGGTGTCTGGTAGACCACACTGAAACGTCCTCAATGATAGTAACTCCCGTACAGTTCCTTTAGATATATTATGTTCTTCTATCATGTTAGGTATCTGGTAAACCACACTGAAACCTCCTCAATGATAGTAACTCCCGTACAGTTCCTTTAGATATATTATGTTCTTCTATCATGTTAGGTGTCTGGTGGACCATACTGAAACTTCCTCCTGAGAGAAATATAGGTAACTTACATTTTCTACAGACAACTAGAAGAACTAACATAGAAGCTCACGAGAAAAGATGGCTGATATTCTTTGGGTTAATGTTCTTAATGTTGCTTTGGACTACTTTAAAAATTTAAATAAGTAGCAGATTATGGAAAAATATACACAAAATTGCACTCAACTGAGAGAGAGAGAAAAAAAAGCAAGAATTTTAAACCTTTTTTGGATGTTGACATGACGTCACTCAATCTTGTGATGTCATCATTGAAAACTCTAAAAGAATGAAGTGAATGTTTTTGGTCATTTTTAAAGCTGGACCAAGGACTTTATATGTCTTGACTTTTTAAAAACATTTTCTCATTTCTATTCATGTACAATAAAAACTGATTCGTTACATCTTTTGTGAAATGCTCCTTAACGCGCACTTCCAAAGGGTTAAAAGGTGGAATGCTCCTTAACGTGCTCTTGCAAAGGACGGATGGGTGAAATGCTCCTTAACTCGCACTTCCAAAGGACTGATAGGTGAAACGCTCCTTAATGCGCACTTCCAAAGGACGGATAGGTGAAACGCTCCTTAATGCGCACTTCCAAAGGACGGATAGGTGAAACGCTCCTTAATGCGCACTTCCAAAGGACGGATAGGTGAAATGCTCCTTAATGCGCACTTCCAAAGAACGGATCGTAAAGTCTAAATACTACACTCGAACTTTCACACCAGGAAATAAAACTTTAGTCTGAGAGTTTTGTGTTTGAAACTAAACAAGAAACACCTAGAACTTGTTATTTGAAAAGTAACAGGAAGGAATCCTGAGGATACGGAGACTCTAGAATCTCCTTCGTGTTTTCTTCTTCAATTTTCTTTTTTACACTGGACAACGCATTTGACAGTTTGGACATACAAGAAAAGGTGGGAGGTCCAAACTATTTTATTGTACCACAGATATATAGAGATGAGTCGTTTGATTTGTAGAGGAGAAGGTACAAGTTTTTCTTAAGTGTTTGAATAATAAGAATTCCAATATGTACTCCGTTGGCTCATCAGAAATCTTAAGAACTCTTCATTCTAAAATTCCAGGTTCGACCCCTCGGTGAACACAGTGCGGATATCCCATTGTGCAGCTTTGCGCTGACCCACTTCCAAAAAAAAAAAGTGGGGGAGGGGAGACTTTGAATATAACAATTACCAAAAAATTCGCATACCCTGATAAAAAATCATTAACTAAAGTTTTGGATTCTTGGTTTTCATTTTCAAACATGATAACTTGGTAATTCTTATGTAGATCTGACACGTATATATCTACAAATAGTAATTTTTTGTCATTCAATTCGGTTATAAAATGGAATTGAAGTGTAACAGCGGTATTTCTGCGAACTCGCACTGCTAGAAACTGGGTTTCGATACCCGTGGTGCGCAGAACACAGATAGATAGCCCATTGTGTAGCTTTGTGCTTAATTCCAAACATTCAATCATTAATCATTATTCTGTGTTAGGGTATCTACTGGACAAATATAATTTCATTTTATTACATATAAAATCGTTTTAATTGTTTGATAAAAACCCGAAGCGATTTCAAAGGCTTTTCAATAAGCTGTTAAATGTGCTCCCACCATCTTATTCAACTGTGATGATTTTACGACGTTATTAAAGATGCCAAACTGATAAATATATATAAATCAAATGTATAAAATGCTTAGGGCAGTGCAACATTTACCGAAGGGCTTGTGTATTAAAATTCAAGTTAAGATATTTCTTCTCTTAATAAGGTTTATAATTTTGTTTGTTTGTAATGTGTCATGCCCACCACGGGTATCGAAACCCGGTTTCTAGCATTATAAGACCGCTGACTTGCCGCTGTGCCACTGGGGAGGCACAATTAATGTAATTATTTTTGTCACTAATGTGTCAATACAATCACTTTTTATTCTGGTTTAAATTCTAGTTATTTTATGAATATTTTTTCCTTGAATTCACATCCAAGTATTGTATTGCACGAGGACTGTTCTAGCCTTTTTAACTGGGTGAATAAATTACGTAATTTATAACAAACTCGTCGGCAGGGGTGCTTATCCAGCACTTGCTCCTCGTTAAACTAAAGGGGCGTAAATTTCACACAATAACCTAAGAAGTAATAACCTTGAATCTTTGAATAAATAGAGTTGTTTAAATATTTGTTTAACAACAAGTAAAAGCTTGGAATGGTCAATTCTTTCATTGGGGTGTGTGTCTGTGAGCCAGACTAATTTCGGAGAATTCCACTCCTCATCAGTGACTCTGGAGTTAGTGGCGGAATCGTACAAGTTCTTCAAATACCTATAGAATGATAGGTTTCTTTTATGTGAGTGTAAAACACTTAGATACACCAGTTCGACTTGAATCTTTGTTTTCAGTTCTGCGGGTTTGCGATTGTAATATTTGGTAGATGAATTACATTTTTTATGGATAATAATATTAAAATACTTCAAAAAATTTTAGAGCTATCCTCTTGAGAGTATGAAAGTGTTTTAAATAATTGTGTCGAAATTAATTTTATTTTATCTATTTTTGAATTCAATGACATATTTATTT
>NW_013675496.1:3826-7683 GCF_000517525.1 Limulus polyphemus
GTGGTAGTATCATAAAAAACACGAAATACGGAGAAGCTTCTTTATTATATAAGAACTTGTACGTGGTAGTATCATAAAAAACACGAAATACGGAGAAGCTTCTTTATTATGTAAAGACTTGTACGTGGTAGTATCATAGAAAACACGAAATATGGAGAAGCTTCTTTATTATATAAGGACTTGTACGTGGTAGTATCATAGAAAACACGAAATATGGAGAAGTTTCTTTATTATATAATGACTGGTACTTGGTAGTATCATAGAAAACACGAAATACGGAGAAGTTTCTTTATTATATAAGGACTTGTACGTGGTAGTATCATAGAAAACACGAAATACGGAGAAGCTTCTTTATTATGTAAGGACTTGTACGTGATAGTATCATAAAAAACACGAAATACGGAGAAGCTTCTTTATTATTTAAGGACTTGTACGTGGTAGTATCATAGAAAACACGAAATACGGAGAAGCCTCTTTATTATATAAGGATTTATACATAGCAGTATCATAGAAAACACGAAATACGGAGAAGCCTCTTTATTATATAAGGATTTATACATAGCAGTATCATAGAAAACACAAAGTGCTGAGAAACCTCCTCATTATGTAAGGACTTCTGAATCCGGCAATGACAGAGAAAACATGAAAATGTGTGGAATTCATTCTTTATTGTACGATATCTTTTTGATCTTGAAGTAACTTAGAAACATAAAATAGTGTAGAGAAGACAGATCTTCGCTATATAAGATTTCTGAATCCGGCATTAACAGAGAAGCATGTATTATGTGAACATAAGCCAGGCCACATTCAACTTTTTATGGTCAGTCAGAGAATAGATGTTGACCACACGATCATCTAACTTTAAAGGTGGCGTTCGACAAATACAGATAAGTCGGCGTCCACTGAGTAGCGGAAGATAATGAGCATACAGAGTTTGTGTTGATGGGTTTTACTTAGATGGAAGACTGTTAACATTTAGAACAACTTCGTTGATAATGTTCTAATGAAGACACGTTGTTCTATTGGTTAGAGGTGTGGCACTTGGCTGAAGTTCTCGAAAAATATAAGAAAAACAAACCCCAAATCACATATCATGCTTGTCGTGGGATGTGGAGTGAAAAACTACTCCACGCCCCCTTACATTCCTCCAAATTTGGCAAAGGGATTACAATCACTTTACTGTGTCCTAAAGAACCATCTTTGTTTTAGCTTACGAATCGTGTTACAGTAAAAACAGTGTTAAGATCCAAATTAAAGAAAACTCGCCAAAGAAGGTTAAGAAAAGATTTGTTTGGTTAACCGTGTGAACGTAAAGGATTTGTTTGGTTAACCGTATGAACGTAAAGGATTTATTTGGTTAACCGTATAAACATAAAGGATTTGTTGGACTAAATGTATAAATGTAAAATATTTGTTTGGTTAACCTTGTGAGCATAAAGGATTTGTTGGATTAATTGTATAAACATAAAATATTTGTTTGGTCAACCGTATGAACATAAAATATTTGTTTGGTTAACCGCATGAACATAAAGGATTTGTTTGGTTAACCGCATGAACATAAAGGATTTGTTTGGTTAACCGTATAAACATAAAATATTTGTTTGGTTAACCGTATGAACATAAAGGATTTGTTTGGTTAGCGGTATGAACATAAATGATTAGTTGGATTAACTGTATAAACATAAAATATTTGTTTGGTTAACCGTATGAACATAAAGGATTTGTTTGGTTAACGGCATGAACATAAATGATTTGTTTGGTTAACCATATAAACATATTTACTACAGTAAATTGCATCGATATAAATATATCATTTGTAAAAAACTTCACATTATATTCCAGGTTCTAATAATAACATCATGTTATTTGTTCGAAATGTCACGTTTTCTAGGTGCTTTAAGAATAATAACATGCGTAATTCTTCCCTTCACTTCTCTGTGCTCTAATAATGTAACATTTTATGTTAGCGTAATTCTTCCCTTCACTTTTCTGTGCTCTAACAACATAACATGTTATGTGAGGGTAATTATTCCCTTCACTTTTCTGTGCTCTAACAATGTAATATGTTATGTGAGGGTAATTCTTCCCTTTACTTTTCTGTGCTCTAACAATATAACATGTTATGTGAGCTTAATTCTTCCCTTCACTTCTCTGAAAAGATTAAAATCGATATATTTCATACAGGTCTAACAAATAGACTTTTTGCAAGAATTTTATACAAGGAACAAAGTCGGAATACAGTGTGAAGAAATGAAACTGTAACAACGAGTGCATTAAAAATCCATTATTGGCACGAACAAATGTGCGATGTTTTTCACATCAGCTGTTTAGTGTAGGGAAATATAAATTAAGAAAAAAAAATTCCATTAGCAAGTTGCTTCTGGGATCATACAAAATCCACGATTTCTCATATATTCCCAGTTTTTGGCGTGTTCCAGATTTTTTATAAATCTCCAGTTTCTAGTAAATTTCCATTTTGTAGTGCCTCCCAGTGTTCTGCGGACATACAACGCTAAAAATCGGGTTTCGATACCAGTGGTGGGCAGAGCACGGATAGCCCATTGTGTAGCTTTTTGCTTAACTTCAAACAAACCACTTTGTTGTATATTTCCAATTGCTTGTATATATTCAGTATATATATATATATATTCACAATATCCGGTTCTTCTGTTCAGTAGATAAGAGTAGCTATATCAAAAATACAGTGAGGTTGACTATATACGTTTAAAGGTTCTACAAGAAGAGATTTATAATTCTTGCGAGACTTCAAGAAACTATTTGTTGTTCAAACACTTGAACAATTTATCCATCAGGAGGTGTATATAAACAGATATAGTTGCAGGTGTATTTCAACAGATATAGTTGCAGGAAATTGTGAAACTTACGGAACATTAGGCTTTCAGTGGAGCAGGAAAAAAAAGACGCAAGGAACTGAATAATACAAAAGAAATATTGATTAACCAAACTTTTCGTCGTAGAAAGGGATCGGCGGGCTCTGTGTTCTTTAAAATCGTGCGGTTTAACAACATTTAGCACATAGATGAATGCATTCGCGACAAATAGTTCCTCAGACCAAAAGTACTGTGCATGTAGCAGTCTAGAACCTTGGAAAAGACGACGCACAGTTAACTTAAAGAATTGTGAGCAGCGTTTGTTTGCTTTAAAAAATTTGCGCAAAATTACACAAAGATCAATACTTTGTTGGAAAATTACACAAAACTGATGGCACCCTGACTGCTGACATGTACAAGGAAATTCTTTTAAATCATTTCATTTCGTAAGGGACAAAGCATGCTGGGTCAAGGAGTCATTTTCCAGTAAGATATTACTCCCAACAGTGCAGCAAATGTGGTGAAATGATACATGTAGGTAAAAGAAAAAATTAATATAACACGGAATACTTACAACTATTTTAGGCCTGCACAAAATCTCGATATTAATATTAGTAAGGTTGTGTGGACTTATGTGGAAAAAGGAATGGTCAAACAGCAAATAAATAATTTGACTGAATTTTGGGTAACAATATTTTATAATCATACATTTATAAATTCAGGGTAATATGAAAAAAAAAGACATGCTGCTTTCATGGGCGTCCGCAGGAAGTTTTCCAGGGGTGGGACAAAGTAATGTGAAAGTGTAAATTGAAAAAAAAATTCATATCCATATGCTGAATGAATAAATAATGAATTAAGTTTGTCATTTTCTAGGTTTATCGGCAAGTGTCATCTCTTGTCCCCCCCCCACCACACACACACACGACGGCGGCCGACCAGTTGGTGTCTCGTTTGTTAGTTAACTAACGAAATAAAACAAAGTAGTTACGTACCCGTTCCCCGGTTACCCGGGGAACGGGAACA
>NW_013675496.1:7973-9959 GCF_000517525.1 Limulus polyphemus
CCCCCCCCCACCGGCGGACGCCCATGGTTGCTCTTTTGAGGAACACAGCAGATAGCACATTGCGACTTTTTATTACAAAACACACACACACACACACATACACAGTGTACAACTTACTCAATGCACTTTGGGGCCGTGAGTGCGTTATGGGAGTAACGGTTAAATCCCACTTTTCGATTAGAGTAGCCCAAGATTTAGAGGGAAAGGGGTGCTGTTGATTAACTGTCTTCCCTCTAGTTTATCATTTCAAAATTATGAATAGCTAGTGAGATAACCATTGAGTAGCTTTACGCGGATATCTGAAACAAAGAAACTAACGTATTTGCTTTTCTTTTATGTTTTCTGTAAAAATGCTTTCTACTGAAGAAAATTGACTATTTGGATGCAATTACTCGTTGTTTGATGTTCCTGTCTGCGTATCATCTGCACGTTTTCCCACAGTTATTTTCAACACTGTATTTAGAAATATTGTAATAAGGCGAACATTTGTTTGATATAAAGGCTTAGGAGGTTTACTGAGTATTTCTGAATTGACGACGAGTAAACAATAAGATCGTAATGAAGTTGAATTGTTAACAGAAAGTAAACGATAATCGTGTAATTTGATTACTGATAAAAAAAATACGCCCAGCATGGTAACGAGCCGGTTTTTTCGCTATCTAATTAACTTTCCCAGGAAATTGTTTTCTTCCTGGTTTTGTTTAAACTTTCGTGTTTTTTTTAATTCTCGCACTACTTGCTTGTTAGAGTTCTTAAGGGACACCGTTCAAAATGTTGTAGGTGAAACGGGTTTGTTTCGTTAGTTTGATAACTTCGCGCCAAGCTACACGAGGGTTGTCTTCCGATAACTGTCCCTAACTACAAAATGGTAGAATAGAGGAAGGCAGCAATCAAAACAACAACCTATCAACTGTAGAGGAAGGCAGCAATCAAAACAACAACCTACCAACTGTAGAGGAAGACAACAACCAAAACAACAACCTATCAATTATAGAGGAAGA
This sequence comes from Limulus polyphemus, assembly GCF_000517525.1. Classification (NCBI taxonomy): domain Eukaryota; kingdom Metazoa; phylum Arthropoda; class Merostomata; order Xiphosura; family Limulidae; genus Limulus; species Limulus polyphemus. The sequence continues at coordinate 8,975 of NW_013675496.1, forward strand.
ACAACCTACCAACTGTAGAGGAAGGCAGCAATACAAAACAACAACCTATCAACTGTAGAGGAAGGCAACAATCAAAACAACAACCTACCAACTGTAGAGGAAGGCAACAATCAAAACAACAACCTACCAACTGTAGAGGAAGGCAACAATCAAAACAACAACCTACCAACTGTAGAGGAAGGCAACAATCAAAAGAACAACCTATCAGTTTTTCGCTATGCTTGTCTGATCAAATAGTGGGAAAACACATTTTCACTCTTATAACACACTGACAGCCGGAAAGTGTGTGTAGTGTTTTTGCGGCAACGGGTCTCGAACCATAAATCCTTGGGCCACGCCCAGCCCATCTGGTTTCCATTAATATTGAAACGGCAAATTTCTGCATAAAGTACATTATTATGATTTTAGTTCCTGTTACTAACTTGATCTTTTCGAATCACTATAAGTATTATTGTTGTTCACCCGTGTCGATATGATTACAGTGCTTCCTGTCCTTTCATCCAACACACTCTTGCACAGTTACCACATCATCAGAAACACACGCCGACTTTTTACGTCTTAGTTATTCCTGAACATTACAATAACGTATCCATTTGTGTAGTTACATATTTTGTCATTTTTATCACACAATAACGTATTATCAGCGAGGAATTAGCTCTGATGTTATTATAAGCCGTAACATTTAATGGGGAGAATCAGTACGAGATAATATGGTCGACTATCTCTGATATCGTTATAAACAGAGTCAAAGGCCTGTTGTCGTTATTATCCAGATGAACGCTGGTTCACGATTATTTGGAATACTTTAATAATGGTTCGTTTTAGTTTCGTCTGTATATACCAGCAGAGACCCGCAAAACATTTGTGGTCAAATTCGTATTTGTACTTCTTTAAATACGGGATTTCTAGAATAATACAAAATAATTCTAATCGCAGGCAACGAAATCTATAAGTCCTAACATTAGTCAAGCCTTTAATAAAAAGG
>NW_013675496.1:10421-13613 GCF_000517525.1 Limulus polyphemus
GCCCCCACGGCTGAAAGGGCGAGCATGTTTCGTGTGACGGGGATTCGAACCTGCGACCCTCAGATTGCGAGTCGAGCGCCTTAACCACCTGTCCACAACCCATGTCAATCCGGAGAAACGCCATCATCTACAAAGTGATCGTCGTGGTTACGAAAGAATACTTTTCATCCTTTCCGTCCAAAAAATAAAATATAACAACCACTGAAATGAAGCTATGAATATCTTCTGATACCGTTAACAATAAGTTTGAAGCTTACGAAATCTCATAAGCTAAAAGCTCACAGACTTCTTGCCAGATTTCAAAAATCAATAAAAGAAGTATTACCGAAGAAAACATAGTCAAAGGAATCCCGTTCATCCATACACACCTGTGAAGTCCCAAATCCCCCATGCAATTCCCAGGGTCTTGGAAGCCGACGTCCACGTATGAATGATCTGTGGAAACGTAGTTACAATGAAAGTTGTATAGTAAGGCAACAGTACGTAATCATCTCTACTAACTTCCCTGGTGACTCAGCGCTAAGTTTGAAAACTTATAACGATAACATTTGGGCTTCCATCCCTGCGTCAAACAGAAAGCCATTTTGAAGCTTTGCGTTGCAACAAAACAACCAAATCGTGTCATTAAATTAGCAGTCAACTTAAGCACTTGTCTAAACTTTTGGGTCGTCTAAGTCTTAAGCCTAGTTACTTCATTTCACCACATATTAACATGAACATGCAAATTTCGGAATATCCGGATAAGACGGTAATTATAATTATTTAACTAGAGAGTTTCCACGGAAAAACAAATCAAGAGCTTCCTTGTATATCTTAATACTGCAGAACGAAGTTTCTGGTTTGTTTGTTTGTAATTAAGCACAAAGCTACACAATGGGCTATCTGTGCCCACCACGGGTATCGAAACCCGGATTCTAGCGTTGTCAGTCCGCAGACATACCGCTGTGCCAATGGGGAGGGAGGGGAACGAAGTCTCTGGAATAAAACTTTAAAAAAAAATGTACCTTATTTATTCAATATAACTAAGAACTTTAACATACAGTTAATTTGATTTCACCATACAGATAGAAAGATACATGCGTGTGTTAGTATATACTAACTCTTTTGATAAGTTATCTAAATAATACGTAATAAGAAAAAACATCTTACTATTATGCATGCAGTGTTAAATCAGTTCTAATTCACTGACTTTTAAAACTTTTATTGAAAAATTGCTTTCGCTGTTTTGAAGTACGTTCTTACTTTTTATTACGACTTTGGGGTTTTGTTGTTGTTGTTTTTTTTACAAAAAATCGCCTCTTTTTGCTTATGCTCCTAATCATATTGTCATGCAAAGTATATGCCCCTGTAGAATTATTCATTCTTTTTGGCTTAACTAAAACGAAGAGGAAACTACTACTCCACACCAACAAACCTGCTTAATGGAATTAGCCTTAGAAACGAGAAGAGTTGATTTATAAATAACACATCTTCCTGAATTTGACAGTTCGTGAACTGTTTTATCCCTGGTGTTAAAATAAACAGAAATTTACGTTTATTGTATATATATATAACGATGCTTACACGGTATATGTACACTGCTTAGGGACTCGGTAAAAACCTTTCGGGATGAATGACTTACAAATACCACATCTTTTTTAGGGCTGTTTAAGAGGGGAAATATGTTTTATTAATTTCTTTTCTTTATCGTTGCAATAATTTTTATTTTATTTTCACGTAACCAGTACGAGATTTGTACTAATTAGTAATAATCGGCACATATTTTATGTCCTTATTTCCCACGTTTGCCAGCCTGGTTATTATTTATTATTTAACTAAAATTCGGGGTTCGATTCCTCGCGGTGGACGCAGCAGATTGGTCCAACGTGGCTTTGCTCTAACACGAACTGATTTCTAATTTTATAAAGTAAGTACACACCGTATTAAGCAATCTGCAGCTCGCGGGTTCGAATCCCCGTCCCACCAAACATGCTCGTCCTTTCATCCGTCGGGGCATTATAATGTGATTGTCAATCCCACTGTTCGTTGATAAAAGAGTATCCCAAGAGTTGGGGTGGGTGGTGATGACTAGCCGCCTTCCCTCTAGTCTTTCACTGCTAAATTAGGGACGATTAGCGCAGAAAGCCCTCGTGTAGCTTTTCGCGAAATTCCAAACAAACCAGAACCACGCCGTATTACATTACGGAGTTTGATTATTCTGATCTTCTCAGAAAGTTTTAATTTTTACCCTGTTTACTGGTAACTCTTTGCTGCAAACACTACGTACGCAGGGGAGGGGGTTCGGTCGAACCCCCTATCTTTTATGTAAAATAAATTATACTTATACAGTTATAACGCAGCTAATTATGTTATCAAAGGTTTTCTACATAGTCTACATTCTTCTGATGAAGCATTAGCATTGTTTGGCCTGAAATAGTCGCATGTAATTTCTCCTGTTGACATTTTGTAATTGGAAGTCCGAAGCCATATTGCTACTATATGGTTTTGTAGATCGGATTCTTTACAGTAGGTGACTGTGATTTGTTGGCGATAAACTACAAAAATAAATTAACAGTAACACAGTCCACTCGTTTTAATAGTTTTTAAAACAAATCAAAACGGTTATACAAATGTTCGTTACACTGTTGGCTATCACAGTTGTATCCAGAGTTTTAAATAATTGTTCAATTACTTTAGACGAATTCTTCTTCTATGCTATGTTATTAAAATACAGTCTGGGCTAATTCTATTTTTAAAATTGCCACTATAAGCTATTTATCACTAAACTCACAATCACGCACTCTAAATGTAAATAATAATATTTCGACTGTATTTATACCATAAAAGAAGACTAGAACATTCCACACAATACTAGCTTTAATATATAATCATTATGACACTGCTATCAACTTTGAAACTGTATGTAAATGATTTATGGAAAAGCACCCCAGAAGAATGGAGCATCAACTTTAAAACTGTATGTAAATGATTTATGGAAAAGCACCCCAGAAGAATGGAGCATCAACTTTAAAACTGTATGTAAATGATTTATGGAAAAGCACCCCAGAAGAATGGAGCATCAACTTTGAAACTGTATGTAAATGATTTATGGAAAAGCACCCCAGAAGAATGGAGCATCAACTTTAAAACTGTATGTAAATGATTTATGGAAAAGCACCCCAGAAGAATGGAGCATCAACTTTAAAACTGTAT
>NW_013675496.1:14504-21886 GCF_000517525.1 Limulus polyphemus
GACATGTTGGAATTGATATTGATGCTCTGAAGACGCTTGTTGAGTCTAACCCAAGGCAACACACTCGTGAAATGGCCCTGAAAGTGGATGTCGCTCGTGCAACAATACGTAAACATCTAAGGAAAACCCCATACAGAAGAAGTTTGGGTGCCTCACGAACTCTTCGATGATCATCGTTTCCAACGTGTGAACGTTGTTTCGTCTCTTGTGGCGCTCAATGCGCGTGAATCATTTTTGAATGGTGATGAAAAATGTATTCTCTATGCTAACATGAAACGCCAAAAACAATGGCTAAGTCTTAGAGAAAAAACACTTCCGACCCCCAAACTTGGACTCCACCTGCAGAAAGCGATGCTTTGTATTTGGTGGGACATGAAATGAGTAATTGATTTCGAACTCCTCAATCCACAGCGAACTGTCAATGCAGAGATCTATAGTCAGCAACTGGAACGTTTAAATCAAGCCCTTCATCAGAAATGCCCTTCACTCGTCAATCGGGAAGGTGTTGTTCTTCTCCACGACAATACACTTCCAAATGTGGCACGTTTGACTCAACACAAGATTATGGAGTTGGGCTGGAAACTTCTCCCCCACCCACCGTATTCTCCAAATATGGCACCATCAAATTACCGTATTTTTCGTTCGTTGCAACACCATCTTAATGGGAAAACGTATGGAAATATGGAAGGGGTTAAATAGGACATCGACATTTTTCTTGCTTCAAAACCAAGCGATTTCTTTAATTCAGAGCATTAACAACCAGATTGTAAGATGGAAAAGCATCATCAATAAGAATGGAGTCTATTTCATATAATAAATGTTTTGTTTTGATACTATAAGTTGTTTGGGTTTTTTCATCTAAAAAAAGGGACTTTAATTTCTTGGTGATCTGATACTAATAGCCACATGGAATACGGTCCCTTACGTTCTACACGTCACATGACTTCATCATCCAAAAAAACTCGGCCATTAAGAATACGGTTTTTTACTTACTAACCACCCCATAAACTCACTCACACAAGGGGATTTCAGTCCCTTTACTGCTAGACGTCACATGATTTGATCGACCAAAAAAAAAACTCAGTTTTTTGCTTGCTAGGCCGTCACGTGACGTCATCGTTTTAAGAAAATTCGGTTTCTTACCTATTACTAATCACATAATTTTATTCGCCTAAGGAAAAACTCAGTTTTTTGCTAGCTAATAGTCATATGACTTCATTCCTTCAAGAGAAATTCGGTTTATTACCTACTAATCAACACATGAACTCATTCCCCCAAGGAGATTTCGGTCCCTTACCTGCTAGACGTCACATGATTTTATCGTCCAATCAGAGAAACGAATAAACGAAATGTTTCCAGTTTTGTTTTTGTTTACAGATGTTCTTCTAAATGCCTTTATTCATTTACTTATACTGTTAGATTCCTTACTTCATTCTGTGCGTCTCAAACTAACGAAAAATAACTTTTATTCAACATAACTAACATTTTATTGCTAGTTTACTTGTAGCGACATAGAGAGAGAGAGAGATGAACTGGTGGACGGATAGACAGAAAATTAAGTTATCACTCTTTCCTTTCCTGTTAAATAACACCAGATATGAATATCGTTTTGTTTCAATGTTCCATCTTCTATTCATAAGTTTTCTCTTAATTAACACCATTACAATCTCGTGCCTCGGATTAGATAACATTATTTAGATACCGGTCTGTAAACGTACTCTTGTACAGATTCTTAATTATGTAAATTTAAGCGCACACCATGTTTATCACATTTCTGAAAATCACTGTTTCACTCGGAGGTTTTCTTCCACGCGGGATCTGGGAATTCCCCATCTTCCAGTCTGGAGATAACCACCTGTTTATAGGTGTCATCATTTATTTCCGTGTATATTCTCTGGAGCTCAGTTTTCAAAACAACTTTGCGTAGCTTACAAGATTAGAAAGGCCGTTTACTGTCATGTTATTACCATATTCTGTGAAAATACGTTTACTGTTTCATTGCAATTACTTGTATAGGTGTTCACTTTCGTGCTGTAGGTACGTCCGTATTGCGTATACTTAAGTTAATTTACCTACAAATTGAAGATACTTGACCAACTTAAGTTTTGTAAATATGCAAATACTTCTAGAAACTTACACACTTTCAATTCTTGAATATTGTACATTATGTAATAGTATGGATATTTGAATATTGTAGATACATAAAACTTATCGGTATTTGTATGTTGTACATACTATGATATTGTGGATACTTGGTTATTGTAGATACATGAAACTTATCGGTATTTGTATGTTGTACATACTATGATATTGTGGATACTTTGGTATTGTAGATACATGAAACTTATCGGTATTTGTATGTTGTACATACTATGATACTTTGGATACTTATTGTTAATTTTGGATACGTGAATACTGTAGGTAGATGAATAGTGTAGACGCGTCTGTGTTTTAGGTATTTGAATATTGTTAGCTTTGGTTATTTCTTGAATACTGTTAGAGCTAAAATTAAGACAATTTATTACAACAGTAGATCTTATATTGCAAATCAGTCACGAGACGTTAAGAAATTACAGTGAGTAGATCGCAAGAAATCGTCAGTTTGCTATTCTCTATTTTAACGCTAGAAAACAACGCTGGTTTATAATGTTTAGTACTTGTGGCGCGTGGTCCTGTGTCTCATGTTCAATGTTCTGATTCAATTTCGCTCTAAGTTTTTTTTGTTTTACTTTCGTTGTTCATTAGTTTAGAAGTAATTTTTGTCTTTGTACCAGTAGAAAGTTGTGTATGTGTGAGAGAAAAAAGGACTAGACTTTTCCCACTTCCAATTTCACAGAAATCGTTTCTTTCTTGACAAATGTAACCAGAGCGTGTTTGTCTTCTTTGCTGCGTTAGCTTAGAAACTCAGCTACTCTGAATCCTAAAGTCAAATATTCTCTGGTGTTTGACAACAAGCAAGATAAACCACGGTAATCAAAGGATTGGCTAGAATCTATAAACTTTACAGCTGGTAGACCAACAGACCTAGCGATTACAGTGGCTATGTGTAAGGTAGAAAATCGCTTTTGTGTTAGGCTGTTCTGTAAACCATCGTGACGCACGTGTTCACGTAACAATACATTGTAATACCCCCGTCAAGTAATAAAATATGAGCAGAAGTGCACGTGTAGAATATATAACTGACTCGGGGGACACGTGCACACCTCCATTATAACCACAAAAATTAATTATCACTCAAATACGGCTTGTCTTGGCGAGTCGCGGGATCGAAACTTGTCACCATACATGCTCGCCATTTCAGCCGCGGTGAATATTATAATGTGGTAAAGAGTAACCCTAGAGTAGACAGTTTCACTAGTAAAGTCTGTATATGGTTGATATCTTCACTAGTAAAGTCTGTATATGGTTGATATCTTCACTAGTAAAGTCTGTATATGATTGATATCTTCACCAGTAAAGTCTGTATATGATTGATATCTTCACTAATAAAGTCCGTGTATGATTGATGTCTTCACTAGTAAAGTCCGTGTATGATTGATATATTCACTAATAAAGTCCATATATGGTTGATATCTTCACTAGTAAAGTCCGTATATGATTGATATCTTCACTGGTAAAGTCCGTATATGATTGATATCTTCACTGGTAAAGTCCGTATATGATTGATATCTTCACTAGTAAAGTCCGTATATGATTGATATCTTCACTAATAAAGTCCGTATATGATTGATATCTTCACTAGTAAAGTCCGTGTATGATTGATATCTTCACTAGTAAAGTCCGTGTATGATTGATATATTCACTAATAAAGTCCATATACGGTTGATATCTTCACTAATAAAGTCCGTATATGATTGATATCTTCACTATTAAAGTCCGTGTATGATTGATATCTTCACTAGTAAAGTCCGTGTATGATTGATATCTTCACTAATAAAGTCCATATATGGTTGATATCTTCACTAGTAAAGTCCGTGTATGATTGATATCTTCACTAGTAAAGTCCATATATGATTGACCGCTTCACTTGTAAAGTCTGTATATGATTGATATCTTCACTAGTAAAGTCCATATATGGTTGATATCTTCACTAGTAAAGTCCATATATGATTGACCGCTTCACTAGTAAAGTCCGTATATGATTGATCGCTTCACTAGTAAAGTCCGTATATGATTGACCGCTTCACTAGTAAAGTCCATATATGATTGACCGCTTCACTAGTAAAGTCCGTATATGACTGATATCTTCACTAGTAAAGTCCGTATAAGATTGACAGCTTCACTAGTAAAGTCCGTATAGGATTGACCGCTTCACTAGTAAAGTCCGTATATGACTGATATCTTCACTAGTAAAGTCCTTATATGATTGATATATTCACTAATAAAGTCCGTCTATGATTGATATATTCACTAGTAAAGTCCATATATGGTTGATATCTTCACTAGTAAGGTCCATATATGATTGACCGCTTCTCTAGTAAAGTCCATATATGATTCATATCTTCACTAGTAAAGCCTGTATATGATTGATATATTCACTAGTAAAGTTTGTATATGATTCATATGTTCACAAGTAAAGTCCGTGTATGATTGGTGTCTTCACAAGCAAAGTCCGTGTATGATTGACAGCTTCACTAGTAAAGTCCATATATGGTTGATATTTTCTTTAGTAAAGTTCATATATGATTGATATCTTCATTAGTAAAGTCCGTGTATGATTCATATGTTCACTAGTAAAGTCCATATACGATTGACAGCTTCACTAGTAAAGTCCGTATATGATTGATATCTTCACTAGTAAAGTCCGTATATGATTGATATCTTCACTAGTAAAGTCCGTATATGATTGATATCTTCACTAGTAAAGTCCGTGTATGGTTGATATCTTCACTAGTAAAGTCCGTGTATGATTGATATTTTCACTAGTAAAGTCCGTATATGATTGATATCTTTACTAGTAAAGTCAGTGTATCATCGATATCTTCACTAGTAAAGTCCGTGTATGATTGACAGCTTCACTAGTAAAGTCCGTATATGATTGAAAGCTTCCCCAAATTATGTGGAGACCAAACGAATTTTTTATGTCTAGTTCAAGTCATATTCAAAGTGATCACTGATCACGTAAAATTGTGATGGATGACTTAAATCCAGTAACTACGTCTTCTTCAAATATAGACAATAGACTATATTCATTTACCCCACTGTAGTGAATGGTAAGTTAGTTTTTGTATTCAACGTTTACCTGTTTGACCAGTAACAATCACGTGAATCAAAGAAACGTGACATACAAGGTGGTGTTAAGAGTTCCAGATTCGCCCATTCTTCTGGAGCAAAAACTGACGTAAGAGTGAGCACTTATGAGGAAGGATATTAATCACGCGAGTTACGGCAACTGTCCACTTTGATGTAAGATAGTCAGGGGTCAACCAATGCAATGTGGAATTTATGAGATTAATAAGGCAGGGTGCATGTGTTATCGGTGTCTATTTTATAACCCTTATATTCGTACTCATTCAGAACCTACATAAAGCATGTTCGTCATTTTTGAGCTTATGAAAGTGTGGAAGTGAAAGCACGATTACTGCATGGGAATAAAAATAGTGTTTGCGAGATGCACATTTGCTCTTTAAAAACTTTTCTTACACTGTATGTTCTTAAAGTTTTTAACAACTATTTGTCCACTATGGCTCAGCGGTAAGTCTGAAGGCTTATAACACTGAAACCCGGGTTTCGATACCCGTGATGGGTAAAGTAAAGATAGCCCATTGTGTAGCTGTATGCTTAACACCAACCAAAACAAGCTATTTTTCATGTTTCTATTTTGTTTAATATTTACTAGGAAAATTAGAAAAAAAATATATCTCTTCCGATCTTACCTTGTTTGTTTATTTGTTGTTAAGCGCAAATCTACACAAGGGGCTATCTTTACTGTGCCCACCACAGGTATAAAAACACGGTTTTTAGCATCATAAGCCTCCAGACTTACCCCTGAGTCACTAGGGGGGGCGGTCTCCTGTTCGTTATTTTAAAATAAGTCTATTTGTTTGCTGTTAAGCACAAAGCTACACAATAGGCTATATGTGCTGTTCCCACTGCGGGTATCGCAACCCAAATTTTAGTGCTATAAGCCTTTATACTTGCCGGCAGGGGGCCACATCTCTTGACACTGAAACAGCTGAGAAATGGGTAGCGTGATCGGCGTAAAACATTTCATAAGACAGTCACTAATTCGAAGCAGAATTTCATGGAATACTCTTATTAGTTCAAAATACACACACGATTGCATGATTCTTTTATTTGAAATAGAATTACGAGCTAGCTAACATATGAACAGGAAACGTGCTGTTTTACTGGTGACTGGTTCGTGGGACGACTAACTGAACCCCAATTAGAGCGAAAACATGTTCGATGTCTATATGATATATTTTAACATGTTTTTATTTTATTTTATTGCTGGTATAAGCTGTTTGGGTAACCTTTTTACAGTAACTGTTCGTAAAATATAACTTCTATAGCGTTTATTTTGTTACAATTTCAATCACTAAACACTATACGTCGTCACTCCGGGAAATTTAGCTTTTTTACGCTTTTGTATTATTACCACTTTAAGTCACTAAATAGCAGCTATAGATCATTGCTCGGGGAAGGTTAGCTCTTAAAATCTTTTTTTATCGTTTTCATTTCAATTGCTAAATAGCCACCATATGTCAACATTGCTAAAAATTGAAATTTCCGTATTGTTACCATATCAGCCACCAAACCCCTATACGTCGTTAGTTTGTAAAATTCCACTATTGAAATGTTCGTATTGTTACCATATCAACCACCAAACCCCTATACGTCGTTAGTTTGTAAAATTCCACTATTGAAATGTTCCTATTGTTACCATATCAGCCACCAAACACCTATACGTCGTTAGTTTGTAAAATTCCACTATTGAAATGTTCCTATTGTTACCATATCAGCCACCAAACACCTATACGTCGGGAACATTTCAATAGTGGAATTTTACAAACTAAATATGGTAACAATACCAGCCACCAAACAACACCTATACGTCGTTACGATGGCTTAGAAGAAAAAAGCATCTGAAAATGGTAGGAGAAAACTGCCTTGATACTGTGATACTTTCCTGTAGTATTTGTTAGATATCACGGGTCAGTAAAGTATGAAATGTTATTTTAGACTTATATTCATACACGCGGTAGCCATGGCGACAGTTCAATTCAAAATATCCCGTAGTAACTAGATTTCAAGGCGATTTAGCATTATAACTGGCTCACTCATTTCCAAGTTCTTTCAAACTCTTCACAAACTCTTGGGCCCTGTTCCAAGTATATATATAACCTTCAAATAATCTCACAAGTCTGTATTTATGGGCC
>NW_013675497.1:0-19310 GCF_000517525.1 Limulus polyphemus
CTGTCACCAAAGTACACCAATATGTATGTGTGTATATGTATGTGTGTATATCAGTATATGTATGTATGTATATGTATGTATGTATGTCTGTATATGTATGTATGTATATACATAAATAAAACTTCATTTCATATAGTTATTAATATTTACTGAATAAAGTTTCGAATTTCACTGACTACTTTAAAGATAAGAATAGTAACCACAACAAGTAAAGGAGTGACATAACTAGAGAAAGATAATATCGGTTATATACAAATATAACTGAGACTGAAAGGGATAGCCACTATACAGAAAACATAACAGGATCATCTATCGCATAGCGCATGCGTTACGCACTTCATTCTTGGCCGTTTCATCATTTAGAAAGAGAGTATATTATCTCCAGTCAAACCTGTAAAGTCAGTTTCGGCAACTTCACTTTCCTATAAAGATCACATTGTATACAAAACTATACCATATCCATGACAATGTTGTCCATAGAATGTTCCTTAGCAAGATGTAACTAGAATGATAACAGTTTTGTCACATTGTAGAGCCAGCTCCTCATTGTTAAATCTATACCCAAATATACGGGAAAACTTGAAAAATGTTACTTGAACATTTCATGTTCCCCTTTTTTTTCACTTTTTAAAGCCAAAACGAAAATGAACACCTAGTAGGCCTCACTTTATTATTATTTTTTCAATATCATTAGGTAAACAGCATACCTTTATTGTATTTTCTAGATATTCGTTGTTAACCCACATTTCTGATCCAACATTGATCCATTTTGAGTGATATCTCTCTTTCTACGAAAGGCAACACAACATTAAAATGTGGTTTTAATACGTAAAATATCACCTCAACCTCATGTCAGCTGTGACTTGTTTATTTGCACATTCAACTGTTCTGTTTAAATTTTGTAGTCGTGTGTGACTGACTTTATAAATATTCTAAGGTTTAACTTTCATTTACTTTAGTGTCAATAATAATTCTAAGATTTTGTATTTGCTTTTCATTTTGTTTATTTTCAATTTGGTAAATTGTTTGAACACACTGTTTGCTAGAGTGTTAATTTCAACATTTGTTCTTTATAAATGTTGCAGTGTCATGCATTTTACGATCTATAATTAATTTCATTATTTAATTGTTTATTTTGACTTCAAATTTCAGGGTGGGCACCCCTGCGGTATTAAAATGGATTCTAATGACTGAAATAGTCAGGATTTTCAACCTTCCATATCTAATATAGAATATATCTTTGTTCAGTAATATTCACGTAATTTGTATAGATATTTGTGTATACGGTTGTGGCATTCTTATATCGAAAGTTGTGCAGATGTGCTAAACCATTAGTAAGGTAAACGTTGTATACGACAACGACTAGAAACTCTTGTCACTTTGGCCTTCTATCTTAGGAAGTGAGCCATTCTCTATGGATGACATAGATATTTGTACACAGTGATAGGATTTATGGGCTGTTCTCCTTTACAAATGTTGCTTGGAATAATCAGTGACGTATGAAACATTGTATTGTGACGTACATGGTAGCAAGTCCAAATTATGTTTGTCTTTGTTCTTTTCAGACACGAGGAGAAAATTCTCTCGCTCTTATGATCGTATGCTACATCCATTTCGTTTTCCTTTCTCATGTAGATCATCTGTATTTTTGTTTTGTTCATATATTCCTATTATAAATTGACTCACACTAATGTAAAGACAATAGGTGGCTGTTTTAAATGTAATCAATAACACATAGATCTAGAAATACGTTTTTAGTTCATAGGCTTTGTAACTCGGTTTGAAGTAGGGTTAGTAGAGTGATTGAAATTCGTACAATTCAAACTGAACATTGTTCAAGTAGATTTATGACTGATAAGTGATAAACATAATTCCTCAGGCAGAAATTAAAACAATCAGTTAAGTGTTATGTCCGCAAATTTACAGGTACAAAGAATTGTATGCAGACTTTGATTAGGTCAAAATAGACAATAGTTCTCTTCGAAACAAATATTAATGTGAGTCTTGTTTTAATCTGGCCAGATTCCCTGTATTCTTTTCAACAACAAGACAATTCTTGACGGTTTCATTCGATAGTCACGAAATTTCGATTTTTAAGTGAAAAGCTATATTTGAAACTACGTTTAATTCATCTTGCAAGTACTTCCCAGTAAGAATCGTCCCAGCCATCAACAGAACAGTTCCAGGAATCAGGAAGTAGATACTGATATTTTTGTATGATTACAAATGCATGTGTTGAATACGTCAGACACGAAGACAAAAGGATTAACGATTCAGCTAGTGTGCAGGTTATTAGGAAAAGCAGTAACAACTGTTCTAAACATCTGTGTCTGCCTAGCATGGGTGAGAATAACGTTGGGTACATCCTTTTCACGGACATCATCTAGACGGGCACAGGTAACAAGAACAAAATGTTGAAAGATTAACTTTGATATTTATTTTTCTATGTTAGGAAAGAGTTACAGAAATAATACCTGTAATAGAATATAACATATTCCATGCTATTTGTGGAAGATGTAGAAATTAGTAGGTATTTGAGTTACGAAATATCCACATCAGAGATATTATATTTTGGAGAAGTACAGTGCTTAGCTGAAAAATAGGAATTGTTATTTACTGTGTGTGTGTGGTATCCCTAAAGTAAACAGTGGCATTATGTTTTATATAATCTTCCCAGTTTCAAAGGATAAGTACATATTTATGACCTCCGACCTCTGGTCAGCATTAAAGTGATACCTACATGCAGAAACTGTATAGAAAATTACAAAAGAGAAAATGGTAAAACTAAGAGGGAGGGACGAGAAAGAGACAAAATCATAGAATTATCCAACTCTTATAAACATACGAAGCCAGTTTTGCGTGAAGTTTAAAACAAACCAATCTTACTTATAATCAAGCTACAAGAACAAACTGTTACTTCTGATTTGGTGTTGACTATATACAACGCCACCTACTAATTGTTAAGTCATCCAGTCTATTTGTCTTTATATAACTATGTCGAAGAGAATCACGCCTGTCTGTTTATACTAAAATTATAAAGATATTTATCAACATTATTCACTTATATTTATATTTTGCTAGTTGTTGTAATCATAAACTGTAATTTTGGCTTTAATTTGGAATATTTTAGGTATTTTAATGAAATCTGTTGTAAGTCATTTTGTTTATTTACCCTCTTTTACTCTCCTTCTCAAGAAATGTTTAAGGCTGTTCAATTGTATCTCGATCTCATGATTTCTTAAACTTCTCCTTTGAAAGTTTAATGTGAAATATGTCTAACACAAAATATTACAAAATCATCTGTCAAGATTAGGAAGTTTCACTGCGTGCCGTATGGAACACAACTTCACATTGAAAGAGTTAGCTAAATGATTTAGCCTAAATCTGAATGTGTTGACTATCAAGAGTGTACAAACAGATTTATATCAATTTTTTCTCCTCTTTTTGATGTAATTCATTAAATAATAGGAACATTTATTGAAGTATAAATGCGTATGATGAAATAAGTTACTGGCTGAATTACTACAATCTGGCTGATTAGTTCGAGGGTAGGATTAAGCGAAGAAAACAAAAGTCAAACGAAGAATAAGACAAGAGCAAAATGCTGTACTTAGTTTTAAAGGTTTGTGAACACAAATTTCGATCCATTTGAAATCCAATACAAGCATTATTTTTATAAATAAAGATTTTCAGTTTATAGAGTTTATTTTGAGGATATGTAACTCAAGTTGTATTCAAAAATGTCTACTTCAAGACTCCAATATGCTTCAACCCTTGTTAGTGAAGAATCCTCACTTCTCTACGAGGTAGTTAACTATTCAACAAGACGTCAGAAAGTAGTATCGTTTTATAAATTTAATGTAACATTATTGTAATTATACAGATCATGTAATGACGATCCATGTATTCTGATCTCCTGAAATTATCTATTTTTGTGATATTTTGGCGTACTGGCCATTGTGTCGTATTCGAATAGTCTACTCTCTGTTAAGGAGTAATATTACTGCATTGAATAAAAGTCTTGCATGAAATGATGTAGTCACTACTCTATCAGGTTGTAGGGCTGTACCTTTACAACACACTAAACATTTACTAAAATTCACTGAGTATCTTTCTTTCCGTACATGTTAACTGAACGTGGAATGAAGACAACTATGTTTCTCTGTATAAGCAAAAGTAACAACTGTTCCATCTGTAATGTAATATAAAGTTGAGAGAAAAGGCAGCAGTTTGTAGTAAAGCAAGTACGGACATTCCTGCTGTAACTTATAATCGATCCGGCATAGCCAGATAGTTAGGGCACTTGACTAGCAATCTCAGAGTCGCAGGTTCTAAACCTCGTCCCACTAAACATGGTTGCCCTTTGAGACGTGGGGGCGTTATAATGTGACGGTCAATCCCACTATTCGTTGGTAAAAAGTGTAGCCCAATAATTGGCGGTGAGTGGTGATGACTAGCTGCCTTTCCTCTAGTTTTTCACTGCTAAATTAGGGACGGCTAGCTCTAGTGCATAAAATACGTTTACATATTTAAGTTGTTGGGAATTTTTTTGACGAATCCGTAAGGTAGCACACAATATACACAGCATATTTTAAATCATTCAGTCACAGTGAAAAAACACAAAAAAAACGTATGGGTTAAGATCAAATGGATACAAACCTATTATTAAGTTTAGATTAAGTTTGAAAACCATGGTTGAGTGAAAACTGAAGTTTCGATTTGTTTCGTGTAGATTGGTGGTTAAGAAATGTTTTATAATTTCATTTCATACGAGAAAAGATAGGGAAGCTTAAGTGATTTCTGTTTATACGTATATTTCAAAATGAGATACTGTTTGAGAATGTCTAGTGCTCACCCTTTAGGCTTGTTAACTTGATTAAAACATCTTAGCTAACATTAACTAATTAGAGAAGTGTAAACTCTATCATTCAGCCGGTAACAAACTGATTTTATAGCCTGATTAAAATTTATGAGGTTTCCTTTTTACAATCTACAAAAATAGAACTTTAAGAATTAAATTAGTAGTTACAGAAACCGATGGACTATAACGTAGCTAGATGTTGGAACTCCTATTCTGTCTTTACGTACCTTGCATTCAACATCACTGAGTCTACAATTGTTTCTGTCATCATTCAAGTAAGTTACAAAAATCTGTTCTCAATTGTTTTGTCCTAAAATTATGATACTTTTTAGCAATCATGTTATTGAATTGTATTTTCATATTGACATGTGATTTAATATCAAAATGTAATTTAATATTTTTAAACATCCAAGGTGTTTCAGTAAGATCAGATGTTTGTTTGAGGCTCATTGCAGTAAAGGGTTGTACACGTGCCTTAGTACAGACGGACTGCCTTTCCAGCTTGACTTAATTAACTATTGTAAGAGTTTCCACCTGTGTATAAACAGGGAGGAATAAATATCTATTTTTCTCATGAAATGAGCAAATACATTAAGGTTCTGTAGAATTTATGTGAATGTATAGATCTTTTGTCCATTTTAAAATTAAACATCACTTGGAGTTTTTAGGAGTATATTACTTCTGGTAATAGTTTCGCTTTATTATTCGAAAGAGTGTTATTTAGGGCGGTGTAAGTCTGATTATAGCATGAAATAGTCTTGAAACACACATTCTATTTTCTAGTTGGTTAATCCCAGTCAGAATATACTGCAATAATGTTGTGAAAATTGTGAATATTGATTTTTCTTAGATTTCTCTTCCTACATCACAATATATTATTTTAATTTATTAATTTGTTTTGTTATAGAGACTTATAACCTGCTTTAGTCATTCACTCTGTTGTCCATTGGATATATCTCGCTTTATTATTGTGGTATTTCTCGACAACGAATGATAAATGCCCAGGTAAGTTGATCTACAATACAAAGAAGGTTGAGAACTCGGTTGATGAAAAAAACAAATACAACTGAATAAAAGAAATAGTAATGAGTTAAAAGATACAATGGAGCAGAGCTTTATTTAATCAGGGATCCATAATTATAAACAAAGAAACGGAAATATAAAATTAGGTTTAACTATACAAAACTAAACATAAAAAAAAGGGAATGAAAAACAAACAAACACATCCACATGCGTGTGCAGGCCTAGAATGGTCTGATGTTTAGTGCACTCGTCTCGCAATCTGCGGGTAGCGGGTTTGAATTCTCTTTGTGGAACTTGCTCACCTTTTCAGTCGTGGGGACGTTGTAACGTGACGATCAATCTCAATATTCGTTGGCAAAAGTGTAGCCCAAGATTTGGCGGTGGGTGGTGTTGACTAGCTGCCTTCTCTATAGTCTATCACTGCAAAATTAGGGACGGCTAGCACAGATAGCTTTGTAGTACGAAATTCAAAACTAAACTAGGCGCGTGATTATCTGTTTTAAAGAAAAGCAAATGTACTGGTGACCGAAACATTGGTCTGGTATCTCTCAGTTCTATAGCTTATTTGCTAATACAACATATTTAGAAGTTGAGAAAACTGGTCAGTCACAGTCAGATTACTTGGAATTAGGCTGTCCGTCGTGTTTGTTAACACTATACGACAGAGTTATAATAGCCTCGCAATCACGAACCGAATTAACTTTACATCTTATTATATTGCTGGATTGAATTATAGGTTTAAATACATCTCATCAAACTACAACAAATCAACTCAAACCAAACACTACACGACTCAAAGACTAGTGACAAACTGGGCCACTCGAGAGGAAGTACCTATCACGAAACTCAAAAATTCCTTTAATTGTATTACTAAAAGTATAATAACAGAATATTATACTAAAAAAACATAACGATTTACAGAGCACATGAAACAACAACACAATAAAGAAAACTTATTAATTTACATGATTACACATTCTAATAGCCATATATATAATAATTTACATGGAATTCAAGCTCACGCATGTGAAATTCAAATTTCTGAATCGTACAATAGAGTAGATCAACACATAATGGTAGTGTATATTAACCACTTTACATTTATTTTATACTTAACAGACCAGAAACACACACAAAATGGAACTGGATGATACAGGATATACTAGATGTACTTCCGCAGCATCCCTGAAAGTGCTCTCTTTCAAGAGTAAATAAAACCAAAATTAAGATTAACAAATATTTTTATTTCTTACTTTTGAAGATTATATGACATGCTGTGTTGTAGCCTACAGAGTGTATAATTGTTCTTGTGATTCCTGGAATGCGCACGTTTTACTGCAATATGTACTGCCGTGACGTCAGTTAATCAGTAGACACTAAAATGACGTCACGTAAGGGATGCTTAATGTTAAACAGACAACAACACTACAGCAAATACATACATATAATTTTGATTTTTCGTTCAGTGACAGACAACCCGATATCCAGATTTTTATTTTGTCAGATTTACTTGTCTTTTTTTTTGTCAAATAAGCATGAGAGTTTCATTGGACTACTTGTTTTCTTTCACCCCACCCTCCAGTACATATGGTAACATTAAGCATCCCTTACGTGACGTCATTTTAGTGTCTACTGATTAACTGACAGACAACAACACTACTGCAAGTGGTGCAAGTGTTTAAAACAGGTGACCCCTCTAGGCGGCCTTTGGCCAACTTTCGGGGAAATTAAAACATAAATACATACATATAATTTTGATTTTTCGTTCAGTGACAGACAAACCGATCTCTAGAAAAGCACTAAACTTTTTATATTTCCAGATTTTTATTTTGTCAGATTTACTTGTCTTTTCTTGTCAAATAAACATGAGAGTTTCATTGGACTACTTGTTTTCTTTCATCCCACCCTCTACTTCAAATTTTGTTGTTTTTTTTTAGCTTTCTTCAAATATTTTTTACTCCAGAAATATCCTTTATCTCATTCCTAGAGCAATATTGTTTAATATTATTCACTAATGGACAGTCCATGTCAAGATTCCTTGACATTGGATAAGATTTGGTTCCGAAGTCACTTTAGTTTCATCGTTTTTTACAATTTAATGTTTGGAAGACAAGACTTAAATATGGTTGAATCTGTCAGAAACAGAAGTGATGGCAATATCGTAACTATAGAAATATGAATGGTAATAGCCTGATCAGATTCGTATATTCTGACAGAAAAGATTAAGGATCAGGGTATCTTCCATATTTACAGTGGAATTTTAGTGGGGATAAAGTACAGCACAGCAGGTAAAAGTAACCAGGTGACCTAAATCTGTAACTTTTTATCAGTTACAAATTGACTGATGTGTTTTATACTTATCAAATGTACATCTTTATTTAAGTGTAGAATTATGTTACAATCCCACGAGTTTCACCAGTAGTCACTCACCCTTGAATTTCTTTATTGATGTTACTGGTGGTCTTCTAACTGAATGCTGTTATATTGGTCTTAAACTTTTCCTACTTTGTTACAATTTATGGCATTTATTTCCTATCAGTCTCCCCTCCCCCTACCGTTGAATGTCCGTGAAGATATTTCATTGCTGCTTTTTTTTCCTTACAAGAGCAGGATAAGTCAATATCATACCAAGAGATTTGTGCTCAATTTGAAATATGAGTATCTCTCACGCGCTTGTTAGTTTCCTCACTTAGATTTACCCCTGCATGCCCTGACACGTACCGTGAAATAGTTAATTTTTTACTGTCTGCCTGTGGAGCAACCACTCTGTTTTTGTAGCGGTTGTTGTTAAACACAGGTATCAAACCCCGAATTTTTAACTTTCAAAATGAGAAATACATATACATCTGTTGATTGCTTGTTTGTAGTTAAGCACAAAACTACACAAAGGGCTTTCTGCCCAGCAAAGGTATCGGACATACCGCTGTGTCACTAGGGGGCTACATTTACATCAGAGGTGAAAATTGAAACAAGTATACAACCTTTCTATTTTTACTTATATGTAATCACATTTCAATTATTTAAATAAAAGTACTAATTTAATGTCTGTAATTAATACACACTCTTGTATTTACCATCCTACTAGAATTGTTGGGACTGCTGTATCAACACTCGATAATATTTTTACAAATTGTTGCAATATAGTTCCAGATGTAATCTGTTGTGATATTTCTGATCACTATGTGTTATCATTATCTTTTATTGCCTTCTCAATTCCGCCTAAGTTTATAGACATTCAAAATATACCTGTTAATGCTGACACTCTGAAGAATTTTATTTCTACTTTAAATTCAGTTAACTGGAACCATATTGTAAATGAACAATCTGAAGTCGATTCAGCTTTTACCTCATTTCAAAAATATTATCGTAACTTGTATAATTTATCTTTTCCATTTGTTGAAGTTGTAAAATTGAATAATGCAAGGTATCCACCTTAGATGATAATGACATTATTATGTAAAATTAAAGAAACAAAGACTTTATCGTCGTTTTAAATAAACAGGTAATCTCTGTACCAAAAATAAATATTTGGAACTTAAGATGCTTGTTCAGTATCTAATATCTAACCATAAGGCCGTATGTGTGTTTATATTTTCTTATAGTTTTTGCTTAATTCTTTATACTTAAACCCTCGTTCTATGACTTTAATAAGGACTATTTTTATCACTATCTTTCTTTATATAATTACATTTTTTAATTATATAAAGCTCTGTTTCGTTTTACGCCACTGAAATAACACAATGTCGAATGATTAATGGAAATTGTTACCGGATATAATATAGTCACCGAAACTCCGAATACTTTTGTTTACCTTCAAAACACACAGAAGGTCTGTACATTCACAGAATGTTTACAGTTCATACTCGTTTCCAAGGTGTATCTGTAGATTTCAACTTTTTTACATACAGGTGAATACTTTTTATTATTTTTTTACTTGTTGTTAAACAACTCTGTTCAACAATGGTTAAAACTGTTGACAATACTTTTAGGATCTGTAACAAGATAATCCGCCTTATTACATATTTGCGAGATTTTTGCCTTTCTTTATTCCTAGCTAGTTCTTTGTTGATATTCGCCATATTTCACGAGATTCCTCATTTTGAAAGCATCTATCGAATGTTTCCAGCTTTTCTAAGACCAGTAAGTTAGTTTTTGTTTAAACCAGACGATCATGTGGTTATGTGTTTGTTGTGTGTGTGTGTAACTGGAGCTGGTTTGCCGTCGTTAGGTATTTACCAGAGAATCGGGTAGCTGTATTCCGGCACTTCATCGGCTTCAGTCTGAGTTTCTATAAATATAAAAACTCAGACAGAAGGTTATTAGTACACTTGATAATAAGACCAAAAATAAAATAAAACCCTCAGTAAGAAACAGATATTTGATAAACAAACTAAAAACAAAGTAGTAGTCCTGACAAGAACTGTTTATGGCTTCTAAATAAGTAGTATTTAGTAGCGTTGAAAAACACGACTACACAGCTCAGAATCTGGAAAAGATCTGAAAAAAAAAGCTAAACACCTGTAACACATTTTTTTATATAAGGCTCAGTTTTTCGGACGGAAATGAGCCATACTTCCATCAGAGATCAAGTGTTAAACTTGACACTAGATGTCTAGCCACAATGACAGGTGAAAATTCAGGCAGTATTGATCTTCGCAAGTGAGAGCTGTAAGTTAATATCCACCATTGCGTAGGAACGAGGCCACTTTACAGAGGTCTGACTAGATGTAAAGACAGTCTAATTCGAAATATTCTGATTGTGACTGGCTGATGTTCTAACAGAGAGGCAATATTTGGTTTATCAATAAATAAACCGTAGAACTGAGACATTACAGCTAATGGAGGCTAAGGATTTCAGTTTGTTCAGCGAACAGAAATCTTCTGAACCTCCTTCCTCGAATGACGATGAAGATTGGACATCCAGCAATTCGCCAGCCAAGACAACCGCAGCACCAAGTCAAGACAAGGTATACCCACAGCTATTAGACAACCGGAGATTGCCAAGAAGCTGCGTAGACTCTTCCCCACGACTGCCTTTACACATCTGAGTCGCCTGCCGAAAGAAGGTGTCGTTCTGAAGTGTCTACATCCTCGAGGATATGTCACCATCGTGAAACTCTGGCCAACCTCATAATTCAACGGAGCCAAGCTGTCCATACACGTCGCTGTAGACAGACTTCCTGGAACAGACCTGGTGATACGAAGGAAGCGCAGACTTTGGCATCACCCTTGATGAAGTGAAGGAAGAGCTTGCTACCCACGACATTCACCCAGTCAGGATGGAGCGTATTAAGTCAGCCCGCACGGAACTACCCACGCCACTCGTTCACGATCACAGACACGAAGAAGGCCAAGGATACCATCAAGGACGGATACACTCTCTTCTTTACCCATCATCAAATGGAAGCTACCAAAGACCAAGAACCTCGAATCGTGCAGTGCTTTAAGTGCCAACGCTTCGGACACACAATGATTGTCTGTACGGTGGCCGTTTAATGTTTCCGTTGCAGAGGGCTACACCCGTTTGCCGAATGTTCCAGTCAACGTGGTCAGACAAGGTGTGCGAGCTGTAACGGTTTATGGCCGTCACCTTGACCAAACGACCAGTGTCACATCCCATGCCATCGACCACCGCCTCTAGAAAACAACTCCGATTTAGCGAGCCACTCGTCATCCAACCGACACCTGCCAATCGGAAAGACAAGCGCCCAGCAGTGAATACACAACTGGAGTGACTTCATTGACCGAGACAGCGTTGCATTGAAGGTATTCGATTCAACAGAGCACTATTTCATCGTCATAACCTCATAATAATCTCGACATTTACATTCCAAACTTCCCAGTTTCATTACAACAAACTAATAACCCAAATAACTTATACCCACAGTCCATATCATTAACGGAAGTAAAATTAAACCTGAAAAAGATAAAACGTAAAGCACCAGGCGAAGACGGAATTAATAACATTAAAAACCCTCTCGGAACCTGTCCTCGAACACTTAATCGCGACATACAACATATCATTATTATCATGTTATTACCCAAGTATATGGAAATCAGCCAATATTAAAGTATTACCTATAAAAGACAATGATCGGACCAACCCTGGCAACTATAGACCTATTAGTTTACTAACCTCTTTAGGAAAGTAATGGAAAAACTCAATAGACTAAATTGCTACCTCAAAACCAATAAAATGTTAAACAATCACCAAAATGCTGGTCGTAATAACAGACAAAAACCAGATCACCTGATTAGACTGACTGAATCAATCTACAATGGTTTCAATAGAAAACAAACCGGTTACCATAGCCACTTTCCTAAATGTGCAAAACGCCTTCGACTCTGTCAGGCATAACGGGTTAAGTTACAAACTACACAATCAACATACCTGTCCCGATTGTGGGCATCAAAAAAGATGCTCTAACAAAACTATTATACGAAACTATATTAGACAGATAATAGAATATGGTAACGCTGTAACCTGTAACATTTCAGGAAAACAATATAATATAATACAAGGGTTGCAGAATAGAGCAATTAAGATAGCGCCTAGACTTCCAAATTACACACCACCTGAATACCTTCATTTATTAACTAGACTCCTCGTCTTAAAACAACGTTTCATGAAACTAGCTACTCGTTATTACAAACTCTCCCTAGATAGAATTACTCAAACCCAAGAATTTGCCAAAACATTATAACTCCTTCCTCGTGGAACAGATACACATCCCCTCTCAACTATATTAAGATAAATAACACTCAAGGTTCATGTGATTACTAACCAATTATATCATTTTTAGCTTTGGACACTGGACAGATAGGATCATTCGGCACCTGTTCAGTGAAAGTGGTTTTCTCCGGGTACTCCGGTTTCCCCCACATACAAATTTGTTGGCTAATTGGATCCCAAGTTCTGAAGTATGCTTAGGTTAAACCTATATCCATTAAATATCAAATTTAAAAGCGTTAGATTACACATTTTACTGAATATAATGTTTTAAGGTACATTACCACAATGTTATGTAAATCATTCTTTCAAATATCAGTAACATATAAATTATGTTATGATGTAATAAAAACTTTAAACCAATAGGGCGTACTGCATACTGGATCTCTCTGCTTGTTTCGCTGAACCGGCCCGGCATGGCCAGGTGGTTGGGTGCTCGATTCGCAATCTAAGGGTCGAGGTTCGAATTCCTGTCTCACCAAACATACTCGCCGTTTCAGCAGTGGGGGCGTTATAATCCCACTATTCGTTGGTAAGAGAGTAGCTCAAGATTTGGCGGTGGATGGTGATAATTAGCTGCCTTTTCTCTGGTATTACACTGCTAAATTAAGGACGGCTAGCGAGGATAGCATTCGTATAGCTTTGCGCTAAATTCAAAAACAAACAAACAAAGTTGTTCAGCCGCTGCTGACAACCTCACCAACATGACGTCAACACCACATGTGCAAACAAATACCTAAATTACTGCCATGTTAGTTACGATGTTTCGCTTTAGAGATATTCAAGAAAACTTTACTTAAGTGTTGTTAAACTAAAATATAGGTGTCATGGAGATTGACTGGAAAAGAAATGTTAAACAGATAAACTTCTAAAGACAGACATGGAAACATTGAGTGTTCACACTGCATGAAAAAAATAGATAAAAATTATTTTACTGACAGAGAACAAACAATGCTCGCTGATCACTGATTATAGGATCTAGAGAACAAACCAATGATCTGAGATAATTTATTACAGGATCTAGATTTATACCAAAAGGTCAAGCAGATTAACAATCCAATAAGCTCCTTTTATCTCTCTATCAGCTGTAGTTTTAAACTCGGTTTCAATGTCGATGAGAGTAACATCATTAATAAAATGATTGGGTTGGTTAAAGTGTTGAGTAACAGGGAGATCTTTTTCGTTGTTAATAGAAGACTTATGGTTGTTAAAACGTTCTCTAAGTGTGGCTTGGGTATGTCCTACATACTGCTGATTACATTTTAAATTTTCTCTGGTTGTGCTTGTTAGAAAAAAAAAAGTCAGTAGTTTTTATGAACTTACAGGTTTGACAACGATATTTCTTCATGGATGAAAACCATTTTTTGGTGGGATGTAATTCAATTTTCTATAATCAAGGATATCTTTTAGACTTCTTGTTTTCCAGGAGACAACAGGAACTTACTCTGTTTTAGGATGTCTTCCCGCTCTTGTTGTAAGCTTTTTGATCGGTCTCTCAATTTTAGTATCTTTATATCCTTTTTGTAACATGGTTTGTTTCAGAGCCTTAGTGTGTTCTCTATAATATGTTTCTTCTGAACAGATTTTCTTTATTCCAAGAACTTGAATGTAGGTAATGTTCCGTTTAGTATGAGTTAGGTGACAACGATTACAGTGAAAGCACTGTGGTCTGTCTATAGGTATTTTGTACAAGTCGGAGTGTAATATTCCGCCCTTTAAAAAGACAATGACACAAAGAAAGTTAATTTGGGTATGAGAGTAATTAAAGGTAAACTTGGTTGTTTTTTTAAATGAGTTTATAAATAAGTTAAACTATATAAGTGATTTAAAACCGGCTGCCCAAATGAAAAAATCTCATCTATGTAACGTTTTCATGTATGAAGTTTTACAGCGCTTTGTTGTAAAATCTAGTTTTCAATATGACCCATAAAAATATTGGCATAATTGGGAGCCATATTAGTACCCATTGAAGTACTGTTAACTTGAAGGTAATGTTCATTATTTAATTCGAAGTTGTTCAGAGTGAAGAAACATCCATTTTACAAAAAAGACTATTAGGCTGTAAGTGTCCGTTGGTATTAATATCTTCTGTGATATTAAGAAAGTGAGTTGTGTCCTTTATCTAAGAACGGATTGTACAGGAAATACATTTTATATGTTGGTCAACAAAAGCAGACAAGTTCTCAGTACCCATGTTTGTGTCAGAAATTATGGGTCGGCCAGGATTGTTTAGTTTCTGTTCTTTCGGTAAGAGATAAAATCTACCTGAACAAACTTCTGTGGGTATCAAATAATGGAAGGTTTCTTTGTTAATTTTATCGTTTTCGTGGATTTATCTAAATTACGATACTAGCTTGTCAGTAGTTTTGGTTATTAAATCTCACAAGCTCCGTAAGGGTTTGAGAGACAACCAGGGGCGCTCAGAAACTATAGTTTCTCTGCAGGCCAGCACGCGGAATTAAGGTTTAGTCTTACTGATACATACCAGAACACGTGAGAAAATTTTAAATGTTTATTACGTAGTAGGGTGAATACTCCTAACATAATTATCTAAAGCTTGTGTAGCGACCGAGAAAGGTTGTGAGGCAAGGACGAATGAAGAGAAGAGAAGGAGAGTTGACTTGACTGGTAGAACGGGAGCACGCGAAACGCGCGTGAAGTTGGCGTAGACAGCTTGAAAGACCGCTCGGCGATTCTTGACTGGCTGTCGGAGACCAAGGCTGTGGTAAGGAAGCAGATTCCAGGATTTAGAGATAACAAATTTAACAGTATTAAACTAAAGTGAACAGAATTCAACAGACTTGACTTTAGATTGAAAGATTGGTTTTAGCATTAACTTTACCTGAGATGGCACCTTGTCAGGGTTGAGATAATAGGATCCCAAAATTACAAGGATAACACATTTTGCTTTTTGGGGGAAGTACCCCGAGAATGCACACTCTCACGGCAAGGGCGCCGAATAACATACCCTGACCGTGCCCGAAAAAAGTTGTAAGAAAAAGGACAGGTTAATGCATGAAAAACACTATAGACAAAAACTGGACAAGATTTTTATTCAAGAAGCTGGGAAAGTTTGTTTATAATCTTCCTCGAAGAGTAGAGTGTCGTCTTCATAAGTGTAGCTGTAAGAAACGTGGATGCTGGTCAACCTCGGCGTTGGGTTTTTGTTCCGAAGGTAGGCGGCGTAATCCGGGAGAGGAGAGAAGGAAAGCCGAATAAGGAATGAACGTCAGTCTGGGGTTTCTTAGATTTCCTAAGGACACGGATCTGGGTTTCCTGGTCGAATGCTTGGACTGGCTCGTTGGCTTGAGTGGTTGGCGAGATCTTCTGGATAGGTGGAGTCTGAGTAAATTTGGTGCAGGCTCTTGTAGTTTGTTCTTGGTTTCTGGAACGTGTCTGCATCAGTCTAGGTGGAGTTGTCTTCGAACTGTGGAATAGATAAAACTAAGTTAGTGTCAGGTTGAACTGTGAGTGAAGACGGGGACCTCGACGTTACATGAGGTCGTGAGGTGGGTTGGCTGGTCTTGTTGAGCTTGATCGAAGTTCGTCGACGTGGGTGTTTGGCTCTGAAATGAAATAAACAACCATAAGTCAATGTGTAGTTTGCTGTCGGTTTGGAGGTAGTAACAACTTTGATGAACTATGTCGTGAGTCCTGTTAGTCTGAAGCGGATACGGCGTGGAGCTTGGATTCGGTGGCTACTTCCAGGGATAGTTGGATCTCCTCCGGAGAGATTGAAGGATCTACTCCTCTAAGAAAGACAGAAAAAATGTTAATAGAGCTTTTACTGGTGGAACACCTGACATTAATGTTGGCGTTCTAAAGTTTACATAAATAGGTAAGGTCAGCCTGGGTAGAGGGCTGGAGAAAAACTTCGCCTTGTCGAAAGATCCTTGTTTTCGTAGGGTCGATAGGAGCTTCAGGTTTATATCGTTGGATAAAGTTGATGATTATTCAAGGTGTAAAGTCCAGGAGTAATCTATCTAGTAATATATGTCGAACAGGCGTACTTCTCGGCGTAGAATAAGCAATCGCAGGAGACATCATGGCAGGTAATAAAAAACACCTTTTCTCAGCTCGACTACTAGACTCGGAATATTAAAAAAAGAAAAATATATCTAAGTTTATCAGTTATGGTCTTAATAAACTGAGTTATAGGATCCTGTGAAAGTTTCTTGTACAAGTTAGTTCTCTCTAATTGGCGGTTAGCTTCAGCGATATAGTCAACTTTGTTAAGAATAACAATAGTCCCGTCCTTATCTGTTGGCTATATTATAATATTGTTGTTCGATTTAAGATTGTTTAGAGCAATTCTTTCATTTTGGTTAAGATTATTATGACATTGATTGGAATATTTTAAGGTTTGTATTATGTTATTCTCTAATGCTTTAATATAACTCTATAAATGTGATTCTATGTTTGATGTCATGAAGACTTTCCTTTGAAGGTCGATGTATGTTGATTTTCAGTAGGGTTGAGTTTGTTGTGAAACAATTCTCGAAGACTTAGTCTTCAAGAGAATTCACGCAGGTCACAAGAAGTTCGGTTTCATTAACAAAGTATATTGTTAGGGCAGAAGTCGAGACCTTTAAAAAGAGGACTGAGTTTAGCTTCTGATAAAGTTATGTCTGAGAGATTAAAAATGTTAGAGATATGTGAGGAGTGTTCATCGTTACCTGTTCGTTTATGAGATTATTATTATTTTTAACAGGTTTGTTAGTCTGAGAGGCCTGATATGTTTTAAAGGAATACATTGTGGAATAAATCTAGATTCTTGGAATCAGTGATCTCCGATCATTGATTTGTTCTCATTCAGAAAATTAATTTTCATTTCTGCATTTTATTTTTTCATGTAGTGTTAACTTATTGTTTACCCCTAATCTTTCTTATATTTACTGTATATTTATGATCTTTTCCATGCTTGTCTTTAGCATAATTTTAAAAAAATGTTTACCATAGACTTTGCTACATTAGACCATCCCAACTTATTAGAATCTACGTAAAATTAATCTATAACAAAAATTATAACTCTCAGCTTTCTCGACATTATTTGGTAAATATGAGCTTTGAGACACTTTATTGGACAGAATAACTGTGTTAGAAACGAATGAAATAATAATATATAACACAAACGGCAATTTATATGGTGAGTGGCCTGGTTAATTTTCGGTCTTAGTATACATATGAGTAATCCTCTCTTTTATAGCAGGCTTTGTTCATCAGAGACTCTTGTTAACACCTTAAAATAATATTGAATGTCCTGTCACTCGCATCAACACTTTTAGGTCGTAGAGCAGGTGTAATCTTGTTGTTAAATGAAAAGTAAATTAATAGATTATATTTGATATTTTCAGTGAAGAAATGTGACCTTTATATCTGATGTAAAACTGCAGACAACATGGTGGTTTAAAAATGAATCTAAGTTGCAGATGTAGATACACAAGAAGGCTGCATGTTGTTTGTTAACATGTAAAGAATATATTCACGGATATACTGACTGAACATTTAGGAACTTTATACGTAAAAATGCCATCCATTAAGAAAATCACGTACGAACAGTTAACAACAGAATGAAAAACAATTAGGCTACGGGACCAGAAAAATATGCAGTACAACAAACAAAATGTTTGGAAGAACTTGGTGTAAAATATTTGTTTTGTGTGTTATATTACTGACTTGGGTAACAATGCATATTTTGTTCTTTGTAATCTTTGAAAACTGGTCTGATATTAATATAATAAATACTTTTGTGACATTTGAGTTAATGTCTTTCACAAGAAAATACCTAAAATTGATTACCACCAAAGGGGTGTTAAGACTTTTGCAAGGCGCTGTGTATTATTCATTAAGATCCGTATAATACAGTTGGTTTTAAGAGAGAATGGTATTCAAGTCAAGGAAAGGACTTATAAACTAAAACATATATATTCACTAGAGAAGCAAAAACTTAAAGCATTGTAAACTGGAGATATATGACATACAGTACATACATTGTGAATTTTCTTTTATATTTAGCCTTTGTAAAATCGAAAGAAATCCACAAATTCCATCTGTAAAAAATATTGGACCTTGACCCCTAGAAAATTTCAAAAAGGTACGATTCCCAAATCTGTCTATTTCGTTCAGAGTGGGTTGTCGCAAGGTAAATGGATTGGTTGGCTATAAAACGAATGGCAAGCATAAAGCTGTAGCTTGTTTCTATGTTATTATTTGTTTTCTCTTTTAACCTTTGAAAATTAATTGAAAGACACAATTTCCACATGTTTCTGTTCTAACTTGTGCGGGTTGTCGCATTGAAATCCACAGGCGCTGTATTCGGTGAATCATGGAATCACATGATCACATATGACTTATGTCGCTTATCCAGGCAAAAACACTTCTTGATTGTTTTGCACACTTTGCCTGTAATAAGTGGAGGGCTTTTGCTATTGTTTTATGTGCCTGTGATTTCACCACTGTTACGAGAACCCACAGTTTAGTTACAACGGCTGTCTGTCTTAAGACTGATTCTAGGTTTCTTTCTTGAAGGCCCTGGGAATCAAAGTTTATCCAAATTCATTTGTTTTCCAATGTTGTTAAGGGGACACCTTTTTCTCTCAGAAATTCGGTATCCCCGATCTGAACATAATTTATGATTTGAGTTTATGAATATTTTATGTCGGAAAGGGGTTTCACACGTCCTTTCCAAAAGTGATT
>NW_013675498.1:0-8705 GCF_000517525.1 Limulus polyphemus
TAAAATGTAGACTTGGTTGGTATCCCATCTAAAATGTAGACTTGGTTGGTATCCCATCTAAAATGTAGACTTGGTTGGTATCCAATCTAAAATGTAGACTTGGTTGGTATCCCATCTAAAATGTAGACTTGGTTGGTATCCCGACTAAAATTTAGACTTGGTTGGACAATTGGATGTCCTCATCGTAAAATGGACGTTTACAAAGCGCTATTTTATAAGTATTACCTTTTAAACCAAACTCCACTTTCTTTGTCCTTATATGGTCCTCACATGCTGCTTGCATGTACAACATTTATATCAGGATATCCTATTGTTATCATTACCTTTTCTTTTTGTCGTGAAACAGATAAACCTCTTAATTCGGGGGTTTTAAGCGTGCAACACAGTGGGGGGGGGGGGGGGTATTATTAATCGTTTTATTTTGCCATATGGCCTATGTGCCATAATATAAGAATCCAACATATATTAACTTTGTTATCCAATACCCCCGCACAGATGTAATTGTCTTGGCTATGCATACAATGCACCCCAGGGAAATCTCCTAGTGTTTAAGTGGCTACACGTTTTGTAGATCACATGACAAAGTTCACGTGACTTTTCAACAGGGGGGGAACGTACTTCCCAGTGTTCTGTAACATTCACAGATCTACTTCAACAGTTCTATATCGCTGTTTAGCCATGATAAACTTTAAAAACAAAACAAAGAAAAAACGACGGGGTCAGTTCTGCTTTCACTTACATAAAATCATTCCTTGTCATCCCCCTTACCCCCCAAATCAAAGCAGTGAATGTCAAGATGGATTAAATTACGTAGCGTAAAAGATTTTTAATAACTACTAAAAGATGAATGTTTGTGACGTCACAAAACAAAAGATTGTACCACGAAATCATAAATAAATTTTACAGCAAAAAACGTAACATTTTAACAACGTTTCGCCAAGGGAATAAACACTGGTGTCGCAGTAAATGTGTTAAAAATAATATAAAATACTGCATACTTAGAAGTTATTTCTATAATTTTTTTTCTAGAATAATCATAATGTTTCGAGTTCCAAATATTTAAGAAAATGAGCTCCAATTTAAGCTAAAATTTAAATAACAAAAAGTCTGTTCTTACTTCGTGTTTGTCTGTTTCTCTATTGTAAAATAAATACGATGGCAACCATAATAAGATACACTTAATCGCTGCTTGCCGTCACGGCACACTTTCGTGTTGTCACGCGCAACACGTTGCTTGCAAAAGGAAGTACATCATAGCTTAAAAGTGATTTTTTTCACTCTACTTAAGAGATCAGCTTTTTGAACTCTTCTTATTACAGGTGACAGTAATTTGGAAAGAAAAAAAAAGACCTGTATATACATTTATAGAGGAAAACAAAGATACTGCAAGAACATTAAAAATAGATTTTCTAAATTACCTCCATAGTCATTGTTCGGTGATTTTCATCATTGAACGCCCACGTGCACGAACAATACGAGAAACAACAGGCGTAGATGGTACAAGTCACTAAAGGTGGAGTTACAGCGTATCTGGAGACCGCCAAAACACCTGCAGTTATATACGCAATATTTAGTGATTTGTAGAATTCTGTGAATGAAACGCGCCGAGGAAAGAATACTATATATATAAAAAAAAAAAAAAACGAAACTGCTGTTGTTAGTGTTAACCAGAAACTGTCTGCAAAACATAACGGCCAGGTGGAGTCACAAACCCCTCTACCTATTATATAACTTACTCTACTTTTCTCGACAAGAGGAAAACCATCTCGTGCTTCTCACGTCTCTTCTCAGATTTCGTGACGTGGCTTGTTATTCCTCTGATAAAACATGGAACAGCCTGCAATATGGGAAAGGTAATCCATGCCCTACTGAGAGAATCGTCTGCAGAATTACAGAATCCGCAGAGAAATGGGAATATGCTGTCTGTTAGATTTAACTTCTGTTTGCAAGTATGAAAACAAAATTAGAAATGGAATTTTAACCAAAAGTTGCATTTGAAAAATATTAAGAGCTCGGGGTAACAAACTCCACATTTAAAACTACTACCATTCACAGTCAGTTGTGGGAAGGTAGTTTGACTACTACCATTCACTGTGAACAGTCAGTTGTAGTAAGGTAGTTGGACTACTACCATTTACTGTCAACAGTCAGTTGG
The DNA here is from genome assembly GCF_000517525.1 of Limulus polyphemus. Taxonomy (NCBI): domain Eukaryota; kingdom Metazoa; phylum Arthropoda; class Merostomata; order Xiphosura; family Limulidae; genus Limulus; species Limulus polyphemus. Next base: position 2,156 of record NW_013675498.1, read on the forward strand.
GAAGGTAGTTTGACTACTACCATTCACTGTGAACAGTCAGTTGTAGTAAGGTAGTTGGACTACTACCATTTACTATCAACAGTCAGTTGTGGGAAGGTAGTTGGACTACTACCATTCACTGTCAACAGTCAGTTGGGAAGGTAGTTTGACTACTACCATTCACTGTGAACAGTCAGTTGTAGTAAGGTAGTTGGACTACTACCATTTACTGTCAACAGTCAGTTGGGAAGGTAGTTTGACTACTACCATTCACTGTGAACAGTCAGTTGTAGTAAGGTAGTTTGACTACTACCATTCACAGTCAACAGTCAGTTGTAGTAAGGTAGTTGGACTACTACCATTTACTGTCAACAGTCAGTTGGGAAGGTAGTTTGACTACTACCATCCCACGTTATACATAAGAGAAGGCCAGATAATACAAAATAAAACAGGTTGGTACAACAGAACTAAGATGATATAAGGTAAAATCTCCCCACAATATTGATATAGTTTTATGACCAAAATATTAAAATCTAAAATTTCTGGTTTACTGAGTACAAAAAATGGAATTTATGTTTGAATTATAACAAGTTTATCAATGTATACTTACTTATTACTCGAACATATACTTCCTATATTATACAAGAGTATTAAAAATTATGAATTTTAAGATGAATTAGAGATTCTGCTACAAAAAGTAATGCAACCAAGAATAGAAACCATTATCACAAATTTATATAATGTAATCCCTACTTTGGCCTAGTGATAAGTCTGTAAAGCTGCCAAAGTAGGGATTAAATTTTATAAATTTGTGATTGTGGTTTTAATTCTTGTTTCATTACTTTTTGTAACTGGATTCCTACTTCATTTTAAAATTCATAATTTTTTAATACTTTTGTTTGTTTCCTTTTTATTTTATACCTGTTATATAGTATATATACTTTACCTTTAGAAACTGTCACGTGTCTATCCATCGATATGTAGCGCCATCTGTTGGGTTGAAAAGATATTTAAATAAGTGCATGATATGTTTAGCATTTACCATATACAAAATCTGTATATATCTATTGGAATATCAAAATTGGATACCCACAGACCAGCCAAGTAAGCTGTAGCGATAGTCCGAGCCGTCTAGGGGCTAGCCCCGCTGACGTGATCAGGTAGATAGTAGACGAAAAAGTTGCTGCTTTAGAAATTTCTGAATTGTAATACTGGAAACGTTAGCGACCTTTTTTAGCGTATTACTAGTATATAGTGTTGTAAGTCCGCAGACATGCTGCTGTGCCACTGTGGGGATACTTTTAAGTACTACCGTACTTAATAATACACACTAATATAACTGTGTCCTACTATCGTATATCGGGCGAAAAACTGTCATAGACGCATATAATAACTTTTTACTAGTATGTGTATGATCACACAGTATTAGTTTAGGGACCGCATTAAAAAATCTAATTGACAAGATTATGATGATAGTGACCGTAAATGTGTAAGTTTAACTATTATGTGAAATACCGTGATCTTCCTTCTGGTTCGTATGGTTTCGTTTATGTAAAAAGGAGGCAAACTGTTAATATTCTAAAGAGTTTAGCAACTTAGAGAAAGATGTTCATTATAACGCTTCGGACATACATTTTGAATGTACGTATCCAATTTAATAATAACTTCGTGACTTCATAACGGTCCCTAATACTAATCCTTAATCTTCCAAGAACATAAAAAGACAGAAAATTAGCCAATAAACACGCAAGTATGTCTTGGAAATCACGTTGCAGGCTGACCCCTGGTGTCAAGGAGCAAAAATGAAGGGAAATTAATTAGGAGAACGTTCACTTGTTTAAAATCATTATACATTCACCAGACACTGTGAAATATAGTCACGCGAATCACGTCTGACTATCACACGTGCGTGTGACGCAATAATATACTGTAATCTTTCATTGGATGTGAACAGAATATTGACAGTGTTATGGTACCGTTGGTTATGGTTATTATTTTAACCGAGGATTTTCTAAACTTTATTTTTTTAAAGTGTATGTTTAGTGACTGTATTATATAGTACGTGTCAGAGATAAGGGAAGGATTGTTACTCAAAGTAGGTTGATGCCGATGTTCATACGGGTTGTTACATTATCATACGGGTGTTACATTATCATACGGGTTGTTACATTATCATACGGGTGTTACATTATCATACGGGTTGTTACATTATCATACGGGTTGTTACATTATCATACAGGTGTTACATTATTTCTTCAACTTTGTAAATCGTATTCCAGTTGTAAAAGATGTGTTCTAGAAAGAAACAACAGACTTGAAAAATATGTTGAAAATACCAATTTATCAATAGTAAAATGTGTTATTTTTGTGTATTGCAGTTTCTGTGACGTTTCACTGCACTCGCCTTAAGTGATAAAATAATGTACCGAATAGCTCCTTTTGACGTAAACTGTTACGATTTGTGTCAAATTTCGCTGCTTTTTCTTCATATAACATTGATCTTGGTTTGGTTTGTTTTAAATTTCGAGTAAATTTACACGAGGGCTCTCTGCGCTAGACGTCCCTAATTTAGCAATGAAAAAACTAGAGTGAAGGCAGCTAGTCATCACCACCCACCGCCAACTCTTAAGCTACTCTTTTACCAACAAATAGTGGGATTGATCGTCACATTATAACGCTTCCACGGCTGAAAGATCGAGCATCTTTAGGGGGGGGGGGTGAATGGGGATTCGAACCTGCGACCTTCAGATTACGAGTCAAACGCCCTAACCACCTGGCCATGCCGGGCTACCATTGATTTTTCCTCAACTATTAAGATCAACTGATTTATTCCACAGATTCTCGTGTTATTAGCTTTATTACAATTCATAACGAGCACACACACAGCATTTTTTTTTCCTGGATTATTAATATAAAGTAATATATCTCACAGATCTTCACCTGAACTATTTTATAAATTAAAGCCCCTGGTGGCTCAGTGTTAAGTCTAAGGGATTAAAAATCGGGTTTTGATGGGCACAGCTTAGATAGCCCATTACTTAATTTGCGCTTAACAACAAACAAATAAAATCACGTGTCTCACAGTTCTTGTTGTGGTTAAGGGTTCGTATTAGTCCTTCAAATCCTGGAGAAACATTGGAAATGAGTTCTGATTCCAGTACTTGCATTTCTGGGGGGGGGGGCTATGAAATAACCGAGTATTAAACAAACAGAAGAAAATTTGATCATCGTATTAGGGTTAGTTTTTATTTCGTGTCATCTATTGTGAACCTAACGATACCCAAGACTATTGCAATTCCCTCTGGCGTGAATGTTTGATGAACGCAAATGCAGTTATAATTCAGATTGGCAGACAGGATTCGAGAGTCGTGAAAAATGGTGTATGGATTTTGGAATTTTTTGTGAAGTATGTTTGAATCCTATGTGACATTATGTTGTATTACAACACATCTCACACAAGAAGACTGCTTTATAGCAGCTTCCACTCGTTGAAGGTTATGCTTTATAGCAGCTTCCACTCGTTGAAGGTTATGCTTTATAGCAGCTTCCACTCGTTGAAGGTTATGATATTCTCTAAAACGGGACAAATTGGTTGATAGCACAAATTACATAAGTAAAGTTCATAATATACTAGGAGCGTAAAAATACACTAACCCAGGACTACCAAATTTGGAGTTCGGGCTACTGCTTATAGCATAATGATAGCCCAGGGCTAGTGAGACTCTGCTTGCATTAAATGTGTGCATGATTTAACCCTTACATTTAGTTATTAAAATTTACAAAAAATGCTACCTGTTATTTCTTTTTTATTTCAAATTATTAATTATTTAATGTCACTGAATTATTTAGCCACCAACTTTTAAATTGAAAATATTAAATTATTTAGTTTCGTATTTATAACATTTCACGATTTTCGTGATTGTTATTATTTTATTATTTGCTGGTATTAGAATTGTTACTTTTAAATGCAAAGTTTGACTAATACAAGATGAAACAGCTGTGATTGGACGAATCGACTTGGAACTCCGAGGCCTTTTTCCAGTTGCGACGGAAAAGGGCAGAGCGTTCCGAATTTCAAACTACTTAGTAGTTGTTTGGATTTCGTCGTAAAATGTAGACTGCATAACTTATGTATCCTTAACCTAAACATATTATGTTCAATACGGCAGGAATGCCAATCTAGCGCATATGTATACTAGTTAACCTGCCCACAGATTTTAACGGTTTCAATATTATTTTTAATTTTGTTGTGTAATGAATACAGATATATATATGTGTAATGAATACACATATATATGTGTAGTATGTGATAATTTAGTCATTATACTGAAAAAAATTGAGTTAGTACCACATCCAAAAAAGTACATCCCTGCAGCTCCTCCTGGTGTTGAATACATTACACTACAACATGGTGTCAACATCCCTAACAGTCACTTCAGTCGTAACATTACCAGTGAACAACGAATCATGTAGGAATTATATATAAAATTGGATGCAAGATGTCGTTAGATGATAGTCCCAAACACTTTTATTGGCTGGAATATACGCCTGTTTGTTATATGTTCTGTATCTTGTTAGTTAATAGTCCCAAACACTCTTATTGGGTGGAATATACGTCTGTTTGTTATATATGTTCTGTATCTTGTTAGTTAATAGTCCCAAACACTCTTATTGGCTGGAATATACGCCTGTTTGTTATATATGTTCTGTAAAGATACAGAACATATATAACAAACAGGCGTATATTCCAGCCAATAAGAGTGTTTGGGACTATTAACTAACAAGAGTCAATTAATAGTTCCAAATACTCTTATTGGCTGAAATATTTTGTTTAATTCAGTATCTAGCAGGTATGGTATTCCAAAACTGTAATCCAAAAACTAATCTCTGTTGTTTTTAAATTACAGTACAGATACAATTCCGAGTTTTGTTGGAACTCTTCCAAGCGCGTGCTAACGAGGTTAAAAAACCCCTGACCCTGCCTCAGTAAACACTCTATAATAAACCATATGCGGTGGAAGAAATCGGCAATGCGTAACGCGGGCTTTTGTGGTAGCTAGCCGAGTTTGCTCGGAATTTTGTACTATGTAAACACTTTGAGAGGAGAATCTGTTTTTACAAAACACATGTCTACCACAGCAGGGATTTCAATAGCAGATCTTCTGCAACAAACTTATTCTTTCTCACATCGGAGTTTCTCAACAAATACTTTAAAGATCGCGAGATGGAGTGCTACTAAATTTGAGAGAAAAGTTGAAATATAGATACAGATTTTGAACACTGGAGGTCGCTGCTGAACGAGTAATAACCACGTGGTTAGAAGGTATTCGTAACAGTTTGTTTCGTTTACTTTGTGTTCAGAGGTGAAAAACAAAACGTGCTGGAGTCTGCTCTCGGTTGGTTGAGTAAACACAGCTGTCTTGTTTATTTATCAGAAAAACTAAGCTTCTTGGTTACTTTTGTTTAGAGACGATCTTATTGGTGTGAAGGTAAAACTAAACTGCCCTGTTCATCATTGTATAAAATTAGGGTTAACAAACTGACTGTTTATTTTAGTCTACTGTGGATTCCGTGTAATGAACGCATGCTTTATTTCAAATAAGGCGAACATGTAGAAAACGCGTTTGTGGTAGACATTGTGAGAACTCATTGAAATAGTTGTACTAACCTGGTGTCTCTACGGTGCGTTAATTTTTGTTGATTTCCTGTGGTCAGTTTTGTAGGATCTACTATATAATATTTAAAGACATATAGAATCCAGTAATAAACCATATATGGTTCTGTACATGGTCTATTATGAGATTGTGTACATGGTTTATTATTGCATTCTATATGTGGTTTATTATTGTATTCTATATGTGATGTACTATAAAGTTCTATAAGTGGTGTATTATGAGGTTCTGTACATGGTTAATTATGAGGTTCTGTATGTGGTTTATTATTGCATTCTATATGTGATGTACTATAAAGTTCTATAAGTGGTGTATTATGATTTTATAATTTTCTGCCAGTAACTTAGCATGAAACAGTTTTGCGATTTGGGTGATAACTTTTCATCTCCATGTTTGATAAATAAAACCGATTTCAGTTCAACTATATGTAATATTTGTGAAGATTATGTAACTTAAAAATAACTGTTTTCCGTGTGGTCATCAGTTAATTATATTTTGATCAGATGTTCTTGTTTTAGTGTTTTATAAATTGATCTAATTAGGTTTTGATCAGATGTTTTTGTTTTAGTATTTTCTAAATTGATCTAATTAGGTTTTGATCAGATGTTTTTTTCTAAATTGATCTAGTTAGGTTTTGATCAAATGTTTTTTGTTTTAGTGTTTTCTAAATTGATTTAATTAGATTTTGATCAGATGTTTTTGTTTTAGTGTTTTCTAAATTGATTTAATTAGATTTTGATCAGATGTTTTTGTTTTAGTGTTTTCTAAATTGATATAGTTAGGTTTTGATCAGATGTTTTTGTTTTAGTGTTTCTAAATTGATATAGTTAGGTTTGATCAGATGTTTTTGTTTAGTGTTTTCTAAATTGATATAGTTAGGTTTTGATCACATGTTTTTT
>NW_013675498.1:9705-12612 GCF_000517525.1 Limulus polyphemus
TTTTTGCATACACACAAATGATATTCATTTATTCTTTACCCTATTAAACACTGATCTTTAGATTAACCTCCAAATTATTGACTTTTTTTTTTTAGTGTTCACTACCAGTACAACGCTTAGTCTAAAGAACTGATCAAGAGAATTGGTAAAATAAGTAATCCCAGCACTAATTAGTGGGATTAACTGCAATATGACACATATTCTATTAGATACCATATATGAAAGTCGTGGATCCCCAATAAAGTTGGTTCATAAATATAGAGGGTCGGTTATGTCATACTAAAACTATTTTGGAGCCTCACCACGACCATGTCACCACGTACAGTCATGCATTATCTAACAACTATGCATCCTGAAAATAGTCCTGCAGCGTAGTTTCGATTGCAAATGGCTCCACTGTAAGTCTGACGTGTCCAAAGCATTCCTATCTTCCCTGCTTGCTTTCCATAATCCATCTAATGTATAAGGATTATAGTTTTTCTAGTATATGGTTAAACAGTCCAATCACGCAGAAATACATAGGCTTCTTGACTGTTGTCTTCACATGGAATATGCCCGGCATGGCCAGGTGGTTACGGCGCTCGACTCACAATCTGAGGGTCGCGGGTTCGAATCCCCGTCACACCAAACATGCTCGCCCTTTCAGCTGTGTGGGCGTTATAATGTGACGGTCAATCCCACTATTCGTTGGTAAAAGAGTACCCCAAAAGTTGGCGGTGGGTGGTGATGACTAGCTGCCTTCCCTCTAGTCTTACACTGCTAAATTAGGGACGGCTAGTGCAGATAGCTACACGAGAGCTATCTGCGCTATGGAATAGTATGAATATCCATTTTATTATCCAGCTGCTTGAGATATATGACGTTTGTATAGATATGTCAGGCAAGCAAGTTATGTACACATGACTTGAGATGAAGATGAAGATCCTTTTTGATCATGTTGCGTACAGTTGTCTGGAGCTCTTAGACATACTTTTGCAACTGACCTTTGTGATCGTGGTTTTTGTGCTGTTAGAAGATGCCACACTTTGTTGGCTACAGCTGGGATACGAATAATTACAGGTCCCTTTCTGAATGGTCCTGGGTCCCAAAGTTGTTCCATATTTCTCTGTTTTTCAATGTCATTAAGTACAAGGTAAATTCCGAATTCCCGATGTCAACACATCTTTCTGATCTGAGTGTATGAATATTTTCCATCGGAAAGGGCTATTACATACCTTTCCCAAAAACAATCAATATTCGGTGGAATGACATTTCCTACGAACACCAAACAGTATCAAAATGTAGTTCTTATACATCCGTTCCACTGCGACTTTATACTGGCTGTGGTTGTCACGTGACTTGCTGACTTGTATGTTGAAAATCACTTTAAGATAATGTAATCAACCTTTCTAGTTTAGAATAGTATGTATAAAAAGCCAATGAGTTAGTTTAATTAAACGTAAAGTTACTGGTTTTGGTTTTGTGTAATAAATATGTTTCTGTTTAAAGAGAATTACACTGACTTTGTTTTTTTTCTTTTCTTTCCTGGCTATTTCTATACCAGCACTGGAAATATGTGGAGGTTAGTAAGGAATGGCTTTTTATTTTCATGTTTTTAATGGTAAACTAATCATATTTACGATATTTTTATGTTTATTTGGTAAGTTTTAATATAGCTAAAGTACATTACTTTATAATATTAGAAACGTGAATCTCAATTTGTATTATGTTGAAGTATTTGTTCTCTTTAAACGTAAGTCAAATATGGAACTATAATTTGTCTTGCATTTTTTATTATTAATACAAATCTCTGATAGTGAAATGCTTATATTAAACAAATGTAATTCACGATAACGCTAGGCCACAGATAGGCTAAGATAATTCTGAACACAAAACTTAGAAAGAATCAGAAATATTATAGAGAAAAAAGGTAAATTTGTGACTTTCTTAAAATGTAAGGATTTAAATTATACAGTTTATATTCTGCATTCTAATAAAACAAAAAAGTTAGTTTGTGTCTATTTTACGATGACCATAGTAAGTTTTGTCTCTCTTCTGACGCATAATAACACTATTTGGCCTAAAATATTTGACATTTTTGTCGTGTGGCCTTTCTCTTATAGCCACATTTGTGAGTTATTTCTATTTTTGTTTTAATTACTTTTATTTGTAAACTTTTGTCTTTAAATGTATATTTTATCTAGGTTTCACCGGTTATGTAGTCATAGCACAGCTTTCAGTTTTCTTTCCGTCTGTTTTCCTTATAATAAAATGTATACATGGTAATGTCAACAGTACGTATTGCTACCGCTTTTATTATGTTACAGTTTACCTCTTTATTTAAAATCAGTGGTCTGTGTAGTTAATAATAATTGCCTAATTTTTAACTCATACTGCTGGTTGCTAATGAAAATCTGTCTTTTTCAACACATGCAGTTGATAGAAATAACCTTGGATATAAATAACACTAGATTGGAAGTCACGTGCTTTTCGGCATGCGCAAGCGGCCGCCATTGCTATGTGTTGCCGATCTGACCTCGCAACTTGTGGCCGTTGTCCATATAAACTGGACATTTGGATAATTATGTTATTTGATTTTAATAAATTTCCCAAGCTAGGATGATCTAAACCTGATTTTAACTGAGAAATTAGTGAAAGAGTCGTTCACAAAAAACATGCATCTCAAGCAATGTTCAAGAGGTGGCGCATTATGTCCACTTTTGGGAAGATAAAGAAGGATTTTATTTATATATCTGTACCTCCAAACATTCAACTTTCTTAATTGTAGTGGGTGGAAATAATTTAGAAATTTATAATATAAATATAATAAAATTAATTAGTAACACAAATCATTAACCTATTATAATATTGTTACGTCACCGGTTGTTAATTAATTTTACCGTAACTTCGTTCCGTACGAAACTTAAT
>NW_013675498.1:13565-14153 GCF_000517525.1 Limulus polyphemus
AACCTATTATAATATATGTGCAACATGAAGTCCAAAAGAAGTTACACAAATCATTAACCTATTATAATATATGTGCAACATGAAGTCCAAAAGAAGTTACACTATTATTTCACTATTATTGTTCTTCTGTAATCAGAACAAAATCTTTTGGATGAAATGCTAACATTCTCCTCATAAGAACAGTGGCTCTCAAGATCACCCTGCCCCTGCCATTAAGACCAAATATCATCCCCCATAGTGAGATTCATCTTTGAATGCCGACAAAACAAAGTCAGGCTAGTTAATTATGCAAAACATTTTATTTTACATGAAAATTATATATTGCTGGTGTACTACAAGCCGTGCAGATGAAAGCATGAAAATAGTGTTTACGTTTGATCTGATATATTTAACTGATGTTGACTTCAGAAAAATATTACAAGTTATGAAATAACAAATTTTATAAACTTTCATGTGCGAATAATGTTGTAAGTTTTAAATAGTTAACTTTATGAGTATATACTTAAATAATTAAAAACAAATGAGACATATCACTTTTCATTACCATTTCATTAGTCTGGCGTTGTCTAATTTACATACCATAACATA
>NW_013675498.1:15003-17315 GCF_000517525.1 Limulus polyphemus
ATACCATAACATATATATCCAATATTAGCTGTATGTACCTGTACGCCTTACTCTGCCATGTACATACCTAAATGTCCATGAACAGTACATTTTACCATCATAGACACTTCATAATGGTCTTTTTTCAACTTGTATAATTTTACAATTGTGCAATAATTTTAGTCTACCAGCATTTAATATAACAAATCAAAAGATTAAAATATAAATCTCCACTAACACCTTTTTTTTTTCTTCAGAAAACGGCCATGTTTGTAATGTATACAAATCTTACATACATGATTAAGTAGAGAAATACCAAAGACATAAGCCTAACTTTTCCAACTGAGTACAGTACACTACAGTGAATTAGTTTCAAGAACACCACAGGAGTATATTTATCTAAAGCATAATCAACCACTTTCACCATTAAATGTACAATTCATAATTATATGCTTGCCCAATTCTGCTATTTCATATGAGAATTATTTCTGCAGTATCTTGTGAACATGCAAATACACAATCGGTAATGTGCAAAACATTTATAGATCTGATACGATTAACTGATATTTCACACATACATTACAATTAAATATAACAAAATAGAAATGCATGTACTTGACTTACTCTGTTATAAGCACTCTTCTATAAATATCACATTTACATAATGTGTTTTGTTGTTGTTCAAGCAGCACAGAATATTTTGGGACAGCATACCGATTATTTATTATAATGATACTGACAACTCAAGGATTTTGGACTGAAAGGGGCCACCTGCAAAAATATAATCTCTCATGTAATTCTGAGAATGAGTCTATTGATAGTATTAGGCCTATGTTTGAATTGTTTCCCGGATAAGCCATAACGTCACTGATCAGACTAGACTTGTCTTAAACCATATAAATTAACCCAAATTTCCTCTCTCATCCATTAAACGAAGTGGTATGTTTAATAAACTTCTACCTCAATGATAGCATCAAAAGTGAATGTACACAGAACTTGTATCTGTAGACAGTGTATGTTTTGGCGGCGTTTCTGTATAGCCTGACTGACCAGCAGGCGATATTAGAATGTCGAAGATGATTATTTCAAGTTATATGAGTACCTAATATTGTCAGCATTTCAAATCAAAAGCTATCAAATTGTCATGCCGAAATGCCTTCCAAAAATGAAAAAGAAAAAAACACACATATATACTTTGAGACTATATGTAAACATCCATGCCAATTCGATGTCGCCCACTGTAACTTAATATATCATTGGAAAAAAAGTCTTACTTACTTGTGAAATGTAACACCTTTCGGCTCTTGGTTACGGTATGTGTAACTGTTAATGGCATAGCACTGTGCCATTACTTCATTCTTTCTTAGAAGGACGGCTGTCACTCTCAACCATTTTACATTGTCTGCCAGTTCGAACTTCAACACATAGCAATGGTGGCCACATGCGCACATGCCCCTCAATGATAAAGAGTTGTGAGTGCCCAATCTAGTGTTATTTACATCTATGGAAACTATAGCTTGTCTAGTTGTTAATGTATGCTGCTACTAGTTAGTATCAATAGCCTATATATCTTTTAAATATGCTGTTGAATGGTTGATATTGAAAGCCTTAATACCTGACAGTGTTTGATGATAATCTCAATATATATATATATATGTGTGCTTCTGGTTGTTAATAATAAGATATATAGTTTCAACACATGCTAATTCCCCCAAGGGTACGTGTCAGGTTTAGTGGTAATCGGTCCTGTAGTTCTTGATTTATACTATATATAACCTTAGAGAATGGCTAACATTAGTAGCGATAAAGCAACGCAGACATGTCAATCGGAAGGCATTGATATGCGTTTTAGCGATATCCGTCCAGACTATGAAAGTTGGATATCTAAGCTGTACAGTAACGAAAGACATTCGTCCTATAGATAAACGCGTATAATATTTTAAGATTTTGCATATACTAAGGACTTGAATTTCTTGGCCCTTTTAGTCTACGCCATCTTGGATTTCTGTTCAACGAGGTCTTACGAAGACTTATTTTCAAATCTCTTACGTTGAATTCATATATCTTACCACGGTTAAGTTCAAAATATCAAACAAAAGTGTTTGTGGCAGCGACTACTTGAAATTTATTTTCTGAAAATAAAGTCGAAATCTCAACAAAATGCTGAAATTTCCGTAATCCCTAACAAAATGTGCGCGCATTCAGCTGATTAGCATGCATCGGCTGCTAACCGAAAATTGGCTGCTACTGCACTATTGTTGTTATGTATGTTGCGTCATCGAGTTCATGTGATTCTCACGCTCTCTCCTTTCTAGAATTATCCTGTCCTTTGG
>NW_013675498.1:18252-21338 GCF_000517525.1 Limulus polyphemus
TTTCTAGAAGGAGGTGGCGTGATACTAGTCACGTGACCTCGCTGACGCAACAATATACTGATATAAGCCTAGGTACATTTTTTTAGACTTGCGTTAACAATGATAACAAACAAATTGGTCTGTAGGCCTAAGCCAAGGTACAAACACTTGAAAGTTAAATTAGTTAGGTTAAATTATTGTAACAAAAGTACAAAATATAAATTACATAACCAAAGAAATGCTTGTATTATTTATTTCACAAAAAAAATTACAAATTAACAGTTCATAATCGAATATGATTTAAAGTTTATCACTGTTTATGATATTGTTATGCCTCCGTTCGTTAGTTAATTTTCCGTAAATTCGTTCCGACGAAACTTTAGCGACACAAGTCCTTTCTTAAATAAAACTGGTTTATTCTTTCCGAATACAACTTTACCGATACACTTAATTTCAACAGTCGCTCTATAACAACGCTATAATTCTCAAAGAACGTCTCATGTGCTCGTGCTCGACAATACTCAGTTCAATTACACACTCTCTGACTGCAGTTCAATTACTCATTACCTCTCGTCGCTTCGTGGCCGGTCTTATATACACAAGACTACACTATACCTAGAAAGATCACGAGATTTAAGGAAAAGACGTGAAAGTTCGAGAATGATGTGGCGTGATACTAGTCACGTGACCTCGATGTTGTAACAATATTATTCATTCCATTGGAACTTCCGTGTTTTGCTGTATTGACAATGTGTTTGCCTTTACTGTAGTTAGCTTCATTGGCAGCGATTGAACTAATGTCAACATAAATAAAAGTTGTATACAAAAGGAACTAAACATTTGCTTCAACGACACAACTTGCACAAAATAGTAATGACAAAAATAATAAAAGTTTTATTAAGCCCAGTATTTCAGGCTTATAACAGCTCTTTTTCAGATGCTAAATATTTCAGGTGTCCGCTATGTTCAGGCTGCATATTCTCGAGGTACGAAACCCTCCCCCTCCCCCAGACATGAAATTGATCATTAGAATGTTGAGTTTTTATATTAAATGTTTATTTTTGGGGGTAGTGATTTTATTCAACACCCCAAAATCTTTTTTTTTTCCAGTTAAAAGTTTTAATGACTGTCATTATCTGGTACTCTAAAATTATATTGATTTTCACGCCCTATTTTAATAGTGTGTACAGTTTTTATCACATGCCACTGATTGGTACTAATAGTAGTAATAAGCTAGTTAGTTATGAAATATATTTTTTGATTATCGTGGTCTTTAACTCATCCACTAAAAATATTTTGACTCATTACTTTAATCTAAATTTATAACACACATTTAGGAAATTTTTGTTGTTTATAAATGTGTCTATCTTTAATTTTCTTTTCCAGACTTATACCTGCTTGCACGTCTGTAACACCTGTAGGGCGTGTACTTCTCCAACTGTAAGTTTTCTGTCTGTAACCTCGTACTAAACACTTATGGTGGTTTTAAACAGAACCAATGTTATCATTGTATTAATCACAGAACCAAGTACAATGAAAATCTTTCAAAACATTGACTGACATACCAACACTTCTATTATTGTGCTTAGATTGATTAACTTAGTGAAAAGAATGCTGAGTAACTGAGCTGATTGGATAACAAAATAAAATTTGGTGTTGTTGAGTTTGACAAAACCGTGACACTGTCTAGGGCAGTATTTTACAAACTTTAAATAGCGGCGCTTCCCTAACTCAGCAAAGTTTCAGTTTCTGGTGTACACAGCAGATAGTCCAATGTGGCTTTGCTCTAGAAAACAAACAAACAAAATTCATTAAAGAATAAAATAGAGAACCTATAAAGCAATTGTCTGGAAATATTTTGGGTTTGAAGTTTTGAATCAAAACTGAGTAAGAAAAACTAAAATATATGAGGTGGTGATCAGTTATAAAAGGGGAACAATATCAAACATGGCCTCACACTTGAGAAGAAAACGAAGGAAACTCAAGGAAAACTCTCACAAGCTTCACTTTCTGTAAGCGGTAAAGGCCACGGTGTTCCTAAGCTGACGCTCCAGCCAGTGTTTAAAACGAAATTAAACCCAAACAGTCCACGGGCAAAAGAAATAAGAGTTTTTGGAACCTTTATGGCTAGAGATGTGAGAACATTTTCAGTGATGGATAATCCTGGCTTTAAAACTGTGCTTGCGGTTTTGGAACCAAGATATTAGATACCGTCTAAGACTCTCTTTAGTTCTGTAGTAATTCCAGACATGTACAAAGAGAAATTGGACAAGATTGACACTGAAGTGAAATGTACTTCTTCTGTTATCCTTATTATCCTATCTTCTGTTATCCTAACCAGTGACTTCGAGATCTAGGCATTTTATAACGGGATTTGTTTGTTTGTAATTAAGCACAAAGCTACACAATGGGCTATCTGTGCTCTGCCCACCACGGGTATCGAAACCCGGATTCTAGCGTTCTAAGTCCGCAGACATACCGCTGTGCCAGAGATAGGGAATGATAAATTCCGTGCTATGAACGAGACAGTTAAATGGTCACATATGGCTGAGCACGTGGCGAAGGTACTGAAGAAGGCTGTATCTTTATAGGACCTGAAAAGTTTGAACAATCCAGCTATGGCAACTTACAACGCAAGTAATATTTGCAGTGTAGTAAAACTGTCAAAACCGTTAATTTGGCTGCTCAGAAAGGCAAGTGAATAGATTGTTAGGGCGGGTAAAAAGATCAGTTTTCTTTTCCACAGAATTTCGCCTGCAAATGCTAAACTGAAAGCAAATCAGCTTATGTTTAAACTTCCTCAGCACAAGCTGGTTCATGACGACCTAACCCTAGTTTTGACATTGTATCTTATTACCTGGAACAACAGTCCGCAATTTTTGGCAACAATATATGAAAAAGGGTGCCTTTAATATTTTTCACTATAAAGTGTAATGTTTCAGATGATCAGTAGCTACATTTTAAGACATAAATTTCATATTTATTCATAAGCACAGTACTGATCATTTTATGTTTGCTGTACTAGCAAATTAACAATTTATTATTTTTTATTGATATTCATATTTTAAAAAGTTTTAATTACACTAAATGTATATACACTGAGTGGT
>NW_013675498.1:22338-24046 GCF_000517525.1 Limulus polyphemus
CTGACTAGATGATTCTCACGATGTCCCAAAGGATCAACGAACTCCAAGAAGCGAAAGGAAGATCTACTAGATATTAATTAAATTGCAAGTATATCAATTCATGTGAATATGACTGAAAAATTTCATTTTTTTCTGAGAAGGTGGTGTCTATTTACTTGTGACCACGCTGTGTACATACACGTTTCTCAGAAAAATAGTGCATAAAGTTGATACTAGATGACAGGACCAACCTGGCAATCAAACTTTCCTGTCTGTGATGTATATTGTCTAATGCATTTACCTGTTATTATTCATATTTTGAGGAGTGAAATATTATGTATAAAAAAGTCAGTGACCTCTGTATTAATGCCGAGAATTTGTTATTAAAAAATAATGATCCTTATATGCTTTGACATTTTCATATTTTAAGAATACATGCTATAATTTGGAAAGTTAATTGCTCTGTTTGAATAATAATCTTTGAAACAAGATAATTCTAGAGGTTTTTTTTATCCAATATTAACATTTCTTAATAATACAAGACAAATATTTATTTCTTTATCAGAAATACACATATGTTTCAGTTATTTATATTATTATTCCTCTGTGAAATGTTTTTTTTAATATTGTTAATGAGTTATCTCTCCCCATAGATTATTTTAGAATAAAGATTACATTTAAAGAGAACATAAAACAATAAATTAATTTTCCTATCTTCTCTTTTATCTTCTCCATGGTGATACTTCAGAGAAAGGTGAGAACATTGTTTTAATACTAGTAGTGTTGTTAATTTTGATTTCCCTGAGTGATGTAGTGATATGTCACAATGGAGACTTTGCAACTGAAGTGGATTAACAGACCAATATTAACTGTAACATTTCAATTATTAAGATCATTTGATGGGTGGAATCTTGAAGAATTAAACTGACAGGATCACTGGAAGAGTAGGAGCTGTAATTATACTTTTTGTAGGATTGGAGCTGGTATTAAATGTAAGAGTTCCCTATGCATATGGGTGGGGGTCAAAGTGCACACGCCACAACCTTTTACATAGTGCCATTCAACAGGTTATTATAAACTATTCATTTTAACATGCATTGTTGATTTAGTGACAGTTTATTGTAGAGTAAATACGAGATACAGTATACAGGGATACTGAAAAAAATTGTAGATATGATTTTACATATCCCAGAGGTTATCCAAATATAATATACAAACTATATGATGGACAAAAGTATTATTTTATTCTTCACATGAACATCACCTTGCCCTCCAACTTTTCAGAGACTGATGTGATAAATTCACAGACATATTTAGTGTACAAATACCTTTGTAAGTCATGTGATTTTTTGTGTTCAACTGACTTGTACATTTTACCAAAAACTTGCCATACACATAATAAATTTGGAAATATAATCAGTATTCCTTCTCCAGCATGAGCTCAGTTCATTAAACCGACCCCATGCAAATTCAGTTAATAGAAATCCTTGTGGGAACGTAGCTGAGAATATTAAATGTAAGAATCATGTTAATAGAAATCCCTGTGGGAATGTAGCTGATAATATTAAATGTAAGAATCGTGTTAATAGAAATCCCTGTGGGAATGTAGCTGAGAATATTAAATGTAAGAATCATGTTAATAGAAATCCCTGTGGGAATGTAGCTGATAATATTAAATGTAAGAATCATGTTAATAGAAATCCTTGTGGGAATGTAGCTGAGAATATTA
>NW_013675499.1:0-2740 GCF_000517525.1 Limulus polyphemus
TCTTGGGGGGAAACACTGTTGGATTTATTTCATTGAGCTGACCAGTCACATTTTGACAGCTGCATGGAGCTATTCTAACCACATCATAATGTAAATTGACGTAATATCCTTGAGATGAAAATGCTTGGAACTAAAGGGAATACTTTATTCTGAAAGCTGAAAATTTGAAGCAGATACTTGGCTGCTTTTGTGTGTGTGATAATAGGGTTATTTACTAACTTAGCGAATACGATGATCGACTATTTATTGTTCATGGATGACGAACCACGATAGATAACTGCCTCTACTGAGGAGAAACAATGCTCCTGAAAATATTCATGTTTTGTGCCCTAAACATGCTCATAATCATTCTGAGAGCACCTAATTTCCAGAATTTTACAAGGGGCTCATGGTGCCCCCCTGAACCCCCAGCAAGACTTACTCACATTACGTGCTCTTATCCCACTACCCAGGATTTCAGTTTTTATTTTTTGTTGACATCCCTGATACTCAGTCTCACCTTTCCTAGTTGCTGGGTGGCCCAGTCCATGCCCTTTCCTGATACCAAAATATCTTTTTCCCCCTGTCCTCTCAGTTCCACTCCTTCAGTCTTCCTTACCAAACTCCCTTGCCTGACTGAGACCTTAATGAGGTTTTGCACAATATTGTACATACCCCATTCATACCATTGACTTCCTGACTTTTGCACTGTCTTTCTCTCACAATTTGTTTCATCCTACTACTTCTCCTACAATTATCATTGCTTCTTTAGATCCTTCTTGTACCATCTTCCACCGCACTTATTTTTTTCTCTCTCTGGACCAATGTTTTCTTCCTCTACTTGAGAGGTACACCATACTCCTATCATCCTTCCTTCTGTCTCTTACCTACTGAACCATTTACACCAGGCTTGATTCCTGTGTCTTCTTGGACTGTTCTTATCATGGCCCTCTCCCTTTAGTGGTCCTTACCTTTGTCTGTCTATGTGCTAGGGATCCTCTTTTTCCATGGCCCTATTTCCTTGTTCCCCTATGGGATGGGTCTGTCCTCTTCTCTATTTACATGTTTGTTCCAGGATGTGGATCCTCTCTTCATTCTCTTACATATCTTCTGTGACGGCCCTTGAACGAGTTTCTCCAGGTAGGCGTGTGGACTTTCTCCATACATTCATCTCCTTCTTTACATCTTTTGGATGGGTCTGTCCTCTTCTCTATTTACATGTTTGTTCCAGGATGTGGATCCTCTCTTCATTCTCTTACATATCTTCTGTGACGGCCCTTGAACGGGTTTCTCCAGGTAGGCATGTGGACTTTCTCCACACATTCATCTCCTTCTTTACATCTTTTGGCTGTTTTATTTCCCAATGGTTTTCAGCTTCCACAGGTTACCATTCTTCAATTTCCCTACAATATTTAGGAAGAATACATACCATTTCCTTTCAGAACCCCTCTTTCATTACCTGGGATCCCACTAGGTGGCTGGTACTTCCTCTCAGGGTATACTTACCAAAAATCTGCACCAAAACAGGATAATGAAAAAGGCTCATACCATCTACCCTGGCTCTGCATGTGCCTGCTATGAGATGGGATGTCCTGCAAGACCACTTGAGGTATCCTCATGGTATATATTCAATTTATTGTCCAATCCAGACTGTACCTATTCCATGGACTATCATGGAAAAATCCAGCACCAGGGTTTCTGTTCACTTCTTTGGCTTGCTCTTGCTGACTTTTAAGGATAGGGTTTTGCAGTCGTCCATTGCAACCATTATCTCCAGTAAAAGTCCTTATTGGACTAAAGAACTGGTTGGAATCCAGGCATCTTCTTTGGGTCTCCCCTTCTTTGAGTGGAGTATGGAAGATCCTTGCCAAATACCAGTTCCTAGTAACTTTAGACTATGGAGAATCCTCATCGAATTGGATCATAATTGCTAGGACTAGAACAAGGGTTACCAATACAGTGAGAAGTGGAGCAGTGTTGAAACCAATGTTGTAGTGTGAATCATCACACTGGAGGATGAGCCTGTTCAGCAGAGTTGAAATGTCTGGTAAAGTTGAAGTGAGAACTCAGTACACACATACCCAGTTGATTTTAGGTATATAAGTATACATATTATATATAATAAAGTGACCTCTTCCTGCAGTTGGAGTCTATCCTGTAGAGTCTGACGGTATAGTTAAGGTGTTAATGGTTGGAGACGGCTTGAATGGGTAATGAAGAAAAACTTTAATATAAATTTAACAACAGCAAATGTACAACGTTTCGACAAGGTTTTGTCATCATCAGTTAAGGTGAGCATGGACACTTATCACAAGTTCTCTTCTCCCACAGCTGGTTTTAACCCATTGAATCTGATGGTTTATTTGAAGTGTGAGCACAAGTTCAGGTTTGAACATTTCCACACCACACTACACATATTGGCTATTTGAAGACTTGTGTGCAAGTACTCGGGCAGCCATGTACCAATTCCACCTGCCCTTGCAACACACATTTTATGCCTCTTTCCATTTCCTATAAGGGTGAAGAGATGAGGTCTCCCACGGGTGTGCCCCTCCTATTGGGTGTCACACCCCATGAGCATCATTTGGATGCTTTCTGAAGGGTGCTCATCTGGGTATATTTTGTACCAGTCCTTCCACCATATCAACATGGAATTCTAGCTGATCTGTGTGAAGAGGTGAGTTATCAACTCAGAAGTTAACATTTTCTTTACCAGTCCTTCCACCATATCAACATGGAATTCTAGCTGATCTGTGTGTAG
>NW_013675499.1:3253-4697 GCF_000517525.1 Limulus polyphemus
TCAGAAGTTAACATTTTCTTTACCAGTCCTTCCACCATATCAACATGGAATTCTAGCTGATCTGTGTGTAGAGGTGAGTTATCAACTCAGAAGTTAACATTTTCTTTACCAGTCCTTCCACCATATCAACATGGAATTCTAGCTGATCTGTGTGTAGAGGTGAGTTATCAACTCAGAAGTTAACATTTTCTTTACCAGTCCTTCCACCATATCAACATGGAATTTTAGCTGATCTGTGTGTAGAGGTGAGTTATCAACTCAGAAGTTAACATTTTCTTTACCAGAAAATGTATTTCTGATGGATACTCACCTCCTCACACCCATCCTCCCCCACTTTTAGTGCACAATTTCTTATTTGCTTCATCAAAGAATACAGTTTCACGAGTGCAAATGCATAGGGGGAGTTAGTGCACATTGATGGTGTGTTGACCTATTGATGGTATCATAGGGGGAATTAGTGCACACGTAGGTGTGTTGCTGCATGATGACATCATTAAGTACTTATAGAGCAACTATTACTGTGTGTAGGAAAGTATGGCCACAGTTAAATAACATGTAGTTACAGAGCAACTATTACCATACTTTCCTACACACATGTTATTTAACTGTGGCGATAGTTACAGAGCAACTATTACTGTGTGGAGGAAAGTATGATCACAGTTAAATAACATGTAGTTACAGAGCAACTATTACTGTGTGTAGGAAAGTGTGGCCACAGTTAAATAACAGGTAGTTACAGAGCAACTATTACTGTGTGTAGGAAAGTATAACCACAGTTAAATAACAGGTAGTTACAGAGCAACTATTACTGTGTGGAGGAAAGTATGGCCACAGTTAAATAACATGTAGTTACAGAGCAACTATTACTGTGTGTAGGAAAGTATAACCACAGTTAAATAACATGTAGTTACAGAGCAACTATTACTGTGTGTAGGAAAGTATGACCACAGTTAAATAACAGGTAGTTACGGAGCAACTATTACTGTGTGTAGGAAAGTATGACCACAGTTAAATAACAGGTAGTTACAGAGCAACTATTACTGTGTAGGAAAGTATGACCACAGTTAAATAACATGCAGTTACAGAGCAACTATTACTGTGTGGAGGAAAGTATGACCACAGTTTAATTACATGTAGTTACGGAGCAACTATTACTGTGTGTAGGAAAGTATGACCACAGTTAAATAACAGGTAGTTACAGAGCAACTATTACTGTGTAGGAAAGTATGACCACAGTTAAATAACATGCAGTTACAGAGCAACTATTACTGTGTGGAGGAAAGTATGACCACAGTTAACTAATCACTGGATTAAGTAATTTTATCAAGTGTGTTCAAGAAGTTAATGGGGTTAGAACCCATTGATAATTCTAAGGGTAAGTCTCAAATGATTCTATTAATCAGAGTAAATATTTTTTTTGCCAGTATGGATTTTGATGTTTGTT
>NW_013675499.1:5073-10460 GCF_000517525.1 Limulus polyphemus
AAGGGCATGTAGAACTGCCACATTGTTTAATAAGGGCATGTAGAACTGCCACATTGTTTAATAAGGGCATGTAGAACTGCCACATTGTTTAATAAGGGCATGTAGAACTGTTTCATTGTTTAATAAGGGCATGTAGAACTGCCACATTGTTTAATAAGGGCATTTACAACAGCCACATTGTTTAATAAGGGCATGTAGAACTGCCACATTGTTTAATAATGGCATTTACAACTGTTAAATTGTTTGATAAGGGCTAGTGCAACTGTTACATTATTTAATAAGGGCTAGTACAACTGTTACATTGTTTAATAAGGGCATTTACAACTGTTAAATTGTTTGATAAGGGCTTTTACAACTGTTACACTGTTTAATAAGGGCTAGTACAACTGTTGCATTGTTTAATAAGTGCTAGTACAACTGTTGCATTGTTTAATAAGTGCTAGTACAACTGTTGCATTGTTTAATAAGTGCTAGTTCAACTGTTACAGTGTTTAATAATGGCATGTACAACTGTTACATTGTTTGATAAGGGCATATAGAACTGCTACATTGTTTAATAATGGCATTTTGAGCTGTTACATTTTCTAATAAGGGCATGTACAGTGTAACAGTATAAAAATGTCTAGTAAAAGTTAAAGCAATGTTTTGTTTGAAGTTGTGTGATAAAATTATGTTACCATGAATACAGCGTGTTCAGTCAGTTGAGGTTTAGACGAGATTTTTTTGTGCACGAAACTGTTTCACTATAAAACCTAGAAATATTTTCCCATGTCCTTGTAAAATGTTTGTGGAGAGACATCTATTGGGAGGTAATCTATTATCTTATTATACCCTGTATACTGATATGAAGTAATTAATGTTTTGTTAGAGGCTAGTGTTATATATTATGGATTTGGAGCTTATGTGTCTCGGGATATGTGTGCATTGATGTACTGTAAAACTGTAACATTTGTTCATCATTTAAAATAACACATCAAATAGACAAATATAAAATACTAATTATCAAATTAGAATATTTTCGATGCCATTATATGTTAATATATTACGTATTATACAAATATAGTTTTATACATTGATAAGATAATTTTTTTTAGTTGACCACAAAATTTGTATAATTCTCCTAACAGAAAGTAAATATAAATTCATATTATTTTAATTGTACATTACAAATTACACAGCTGTCAGTCTTGAATGAACTATATTTTTACAGAAATGGAACCTCTGGATTTACATTCTAGAACTTGTCCTTTGTGCTTGAGGGTATTTTCTTCTAGTGGAAATAAAAGTCGACACATGAGGCTACACCGTCTAGAGATGAAGTTTCGTTGCAGCATTTGTACGTTTACAACCACTCGAAGGGATGCACTCCGTAGTCATATAAAAGTTCGCCATCAAGATGAATACAGTGAACAGTTGCATTATTGAGGAAGTTTCTGACAGTATAAAAACACTGCTCATTTTTTACCATTGTTTTATTTATATAGTCTGTACAATGAGTTAATACAATTATATAGGAACTGGCACTGTATAACAGTATGAATGATACTTACATTCTGGTGTTGATTCTGTTGAAACAGTCTTTTCAGAAGTTTCCTTGTGAATAAATATCTTTTGACCCATTTTGTTGTAGTTCTTATTTCTAACAAAACACTTTAACATTGTTCTATATACATATATATAAGAGTGAACAATGCCGTACATTTAAAGATTATAATTTATCTAAATATATAGCTTATCATGCTGTACGTATCAGGCTTAACATTGCCATATATTTAAAGCTTAATGTTGCTGTATGTATAAAGTTTACTGTTTGCCTAGAGCTTAACATGTTGTATTTATCATTCCCAAAGGAAATGTCAAATACCTGTTCTTGAAATGTGCTAGTTTGGAGGTTACTAGTTTATAGCTTAATGTTGCTGTATGCATAAAGTTTACTGTTTGCCTAGAGCTTAACATGTTGTATAATATACACAACATGTTAAGCTCTAGACAAACAGTAAACTTTATACATACAGCAACATTAAGCTTTAAACTAGTAACCTCCAAACTAGCACATTTCAAGAACAGGTATTTGACATTTCCTTTGGGAATGATATATCCTTTGGGAATGATATATACAACATGTTAAGCTCTAGGCAAACAGTAAACTTTATACATACAGCAACATTAAGCTATAAACTAGTAACCTCCAAACTCGCAC
Source organism: Limulus polyphemus (assembly GCF_000517525.1). Taxonomy (NCBI): domain Eukaryota; kingdom Metazoa; phylum Arthropoda; class Merostomata; order Xiphosura; family Limulidae; genus Limulus; species Limulus polyphemus. The sequence goes on from NW_013675499.1 coordinate 7,274, forward strand.
ATTTCAAGAACAGGTATTTGACATATCCTTTGGGAATGATATATACAACATGTTAAGCTCTAGGCAAACAGTAAACTTTATACATACAGCAACATTAAGCTATAAACTAGTAACCTCCAAACTAGCACATTTCAAGAACAGGTATTTGACATTTCCTTTGGGAATGAATGTCAAATACCTGTTCTTGAAATGTGCTAGTTTGGAGGTTACTAGTTTATAGACATCGGAACCTGGGATGCCGTTGCACCCCCACTTTTATATATGCAACTGTAAGTTATTATATTCATTTTCTGGGGTGCAAACCCTCTAGATTGAGCTGCTCCTTATACTTTCAACCTCTCCTTGTAAAATGTGCATGTATAGCCAAGCACCCCCCACTTTGCAACTTCTTCGTACACCACTGTAGAAGGTTATCTTTTAAGGTTATTCAAATACAAAGTTCTCAGTTTTGTGTTCTTTTCTAGCTTGTGAGTGTATTTGTCTGGCACCAAAAATGTAGGCTGTCTTCAAAGTAACGTCCATTGGTTTGGCAGAAAGTTCACGTTGAACAGCCCAGTCCGTACATACATATGATTTGTCTTTTCTAGGTTAATGACACTACTTTTGCTGACATCATCAGTTCCAGTCTTCAATGATGTTTTAAACATTAAAAACACAACATTATATCTAATATCATTGTGCAACAACAGTTTAGCTTGTTACTCGCTTCCTTATGGATACATCTGTACAAGACAGAGGTAATGGTTTTTAGTTAATGGTAACCTTGTTCCAACAGCACAGCTTATTGGAATAAGTAGATACAAAACAAGTAAGTATAGCTTTATAAAGTGTAGACATATGAACTTTGATACTTATTATAGAAGGGAAATTTATCAGTAACATCAATTTTAATAATAAAGTTTTCTGTTTCTTCATATTAATCAGAAATTGAAATTAACAGTGTGTAAATTTTTTTATAAATCTAATATATTTTGCTTTCAGATTCTTATCTGAGAGCCAGGGCTTGTGAACTTTTCCATAAAGGTTTTTTTTATAATTCTACAAATTTTCTTTTCTGAGAACCAGGATTTGTAAACTTTACCTTAAAGGTTTTTTTTATAATTCTACAATTTTTTTCAGTTCTTTTCTGAGAACCAGGACTTGTAAATTTTACCTTAAAGTTTTTTTTTTATAATTCTACAATTTTTTTTTTCGTGAGAGCTAGGGCATGTGAACATTGCTATAAAGTTATTTTTTAAATCTCTAAAACATTTTCAGAGATTGAACTTGTGAACTTTGCCTTAGTGTTTTTTTTTTATAAATCAAACATTTTTTTTAGATATATTTTTGAAAGCTAGGACTTGTAATTTTGCCACAAAGTGTTTATAATAAATCAACTACACTTTATTTTCAGATACTTTTCTGATAGCTAGAAGTTGCGATCTGTGCCATAATATTTTTTTATAAATGAAATACATTTATTTTCAGATACTTTTCTGACAGATAGGACTTGTGAACATTGCCAATGAATGTTTTTTTAAAATTCGATCACATTTTATTTTCAGATACTTTTCTGAGAGCTAGGACTTGCGAACTTTGCCATAAAGTGTTTTCATCTCAAGGAAACAAAAGCAGGCATATGAGACTACATCGAGGAGAACGGAGATTTCGCTGCACCTTTTGTAATTTCACCTCAACTAGGAGGGATGAACTGCGACACCATATTGAAGTTCGTCACAAGCATGATTCAAGCTTAGTCGTCCAATGACTATACATTAAAATTAGACATTTTCTGAGAAAGGCTTGATTGTTCTTAGGACAACATGTCTATGGCATCAGTAATTTATTTTACCTAAGTTTTGATGTAACTAAAGATAAATGATAAATTTTTATACCATTTGTAAAAATGTATTTTCAAATTTAAAGTTATTAGATTACACTTATTGTTGATAGTAAGGAAATCTTTGACTGACATTATTTAGAATGGATAGTTATGTATGGTGCAAAACTGATAAGTTTTGCTTGTAATTGAAATGAAAATATTGTATTGTGTTTTACTACGAAGTTTATGTAAAATATGTATGTAGAATTCAATACAGATAGGTGGAATGTCCTTGTACTCTTTGAAAAGAAATAATAATAATGTATAATTTTTTATAAATACAATAAAAGATGTTGGCAGTTTAAGGGTCAATCACCAACTAAGGTCGGTTGGCCAGAACATTCAGTACGTATTTCTCTTTCATTTACAGCAATTTTAACCATTTCTTTGTTCTATCAGACTTCAACTGTTAGACTTGTAAGGACAGTTAGATTTCATACTTTCCTGTCTATAGAATACAATACTAGGTGTAATCTTTTGTAAACTTCCCTGTCTGTAGGATATCCTAGTGGGTGTTGTCTTTTGTAAACTTCCCTGTCTGTAGAATATCCTAGTGGGTGTTGTCTTTTGTAAACTTCCCTGTCTGTAGAATATCCTAGTGGGTGTTGTCTTTTGTAAACTTCCTTGTCTGTAGAATATCATAGTGGATGTAGCCTTTTTGTAAACTTCCTTGTCTGTAGAATATCCTAGTGGGTGTTGTCTTTTGTAAACTTTCCTGTCTGTAGAATATCCTAGTGGGTGTTGTCTTTTGTAAACTTCCCTGTCTGTAGAATATCCTAGTGGGTGTTGTCTTTTGTAAACTTCCCTGTCTGTAGAATATTATAGTGGATGTTGTTTTTTGTAAACTTCCCTATCTGTGGAATATTATCGTGGATGTTGTCTTTTGTAAACTTCCCTGTCTTTAGAATATCCTAGTAGTTGGTGTAGTCTTTTGTAAACTTCCCTGTCTTTAGAATATCCTAGTAGTTGGTGTAGTCTTTTGTAAACTTCCCTGTCTGTAGAATATCCTAGTGGGTGTAGTCTTTTGTAAACTTCCCTGTCTGTAGAATATCCTAGTGGATGTTTTTTTTGTAATCTTCCCTGTCTGTAGAATACCATAGTGGATGTAGTCTTTTTGTAAACTTCCTTGTCTGTAGAATATCATAGTAAGTTTACAAAAGACTACATCCTTCTACAGACAGGGAAGTTTACAAAAGACTACACCCACTATGATATTCTACAGACAAGGTATCCTAGTGGGTGTAGTCTTTTGTAAACTTCCCTGTCTGTAGAATATCCTAGTGGATGTAGTCTTTTTGTAAACTTCCCTGTCTATAGAATATCCTA
>NW_013675499.1:11379-21108 GCF_000517525.1 Limulus polyphemus
ATATCATAGTGGGTGTAGTCTTTTGTAAACTTCCCTGTCTGTAGAATATCCTAGTGGGTGTAGTCTTTTGTAAACTTCCCTGTCTGTAGAATATCCTAGTGGGTGTAGTCTTTTGTAAACTTCCCTGTCTGTAGAATACCATAGTGGATTTAGTCTTTTGTAAGCTTCCTTATCTGTGGAATATCGTAGTGGATGTTTTCTTTTGTAAACTTCCCTGTCTATAGACTACCCTAGTGTGTGTAGTCTTTTCTAAACTTCCCTGTCTTTAGAATATAATAATGGATATAATATTTTCTAAACTTCCCTATCTGTGGAATATCATAGTGGATGTTGTCTTTTCTAACCTTCCCTGTCTATAGAATATCCCAGTGGGTGTAATCTTTTGTAAATTTTCCTACAACTGGAGACTCAGAAAAATGTGACAGTATCTGGAAGCACCATTGAATCAAACCTCACTCAAAGAACCAATCTCAGCACAAGAGAAGTGAGGACAACTGAAGATTATCAATATGCTTGAGTACCTGATGAAGCCAAGACTAATTGGGGAGGTCTTCAAAAGGCTACCAGACTAGTGCCAGCCAGAGTATCATAGCCCCTTCGCTGATTCAGACCATGAATGATCAGCTAAGATGGACTAAATGTGCTGCTGGTAGAGAACCTCTCCCATTCAGAGCTTTTTCCCCACCAATATATACATGGGGCACACATAAGTAAAGACTGTGAACTGAGCATCTTTGAGCCGAGAGTACATCACACCGTTGATCATGGCATGACAACACATGGGTTCAAGGGTCCATGAAACCCATGAAGGAGAGTATTTTGCCAACACCACAGTTCCCCGTGAGTGAAGTCAAACAGATTTTACTTCCAATGTTAAGAGGTATGGCAAAGTAAGACTTGGATCATTTCCTGAAATGCTTCTGGTAGGTAACTGCCTGGAATGGACGGACTTGGGAACAGGCTGTCCAATCTTGAGCTTAGATTGTCCCACCCTCGATACCATTGAACATCTGTATGAGGTTCAACAAGAGGACAGTTGTTCTATAAGTTGCATGACTGATTCGACATTGTGAGGAATTAAGCCATCCACTAGGACGAATTTAATGGTGATAAGTAAGAAGGCTAGCACCAAGGACTAGCTGCTTATGTGGATGATATGCAGCAATTGCACTAGAAAGCATACCCTGCAGTGGCCTCCACTGATGAGGAAGACATATTAATTAAGAAATTTTTCAGTGCATCCATGAGTCAAAATCTGGTTAAGAGAGAGAGACATCCTCAATTTAACTCGGACAGTTTCTGTTGCAACCCTGCAGGAAATAGTAATTTCAGGCCAGTTTTTGAAGAGGAAAAAACATGGAGTAATAGCTATTGTGGTTACACCTCAAATGGACTGAACTACAGTAGCATCTTGACCATGTCACGATCGACTTACCAAAGATTATTCAGCTACTCACACATCCTGGCACCGTGATGCAACCACACGTGTTTTCAATGAATGTGCAGGGCTATCCAGGTCTGCCCATGGAGTATATGGCATTGCAAATACTGATGATGTCCAGTACAGAACGATCAAAATGTTTGCTTTGTGAACTGATGGAAGATATGGTCATACTTTGCTGAACAGTTTTGAAGGACTGGCAGATATACTAATATGTGAACAGTTCATGATCACATGCTCAACTGACATGTCACTGTTCCTAAAAGAGAAAGCAGCAAAACACGTGGACGAGATGATCAAACTGGCAGAATGCTATGGAAGCCCATGGAGAGTATAACTGGCAACTCCAAAAATATCCAGTTATAAATGAAAACCAGTGGCTGACAAGAAACAGTATATCACCAGGATTAACAGATGAAAGGGAGAAGAGATGTTATGCTTATTATAAAGTGAGACAAATTGCGAGAAAGTACAAGTCTGTCACCAACAAGCAGCAGTAGAAATCTTATAATAAAGCAGCTGGAACTACTCATAAGATGGTGTTAGCAAGAAACAACAGAAGAGTGATAATCACCATGGATACTGCTGCCAGAAGAAACAAAATAGAGACAATACGTCAGATTCACCACAAGAAGGAAGTGCTATCTCCATGATTAAACAGTGCACGACTGATGGTCAGCTCAAGTTAACAAATGGATCAACAGTGCCAGTGGTGATTGAAGCATGTGACAAACATCGAGAGGTGCCAACAAACCACAACATGCCAATAAGTGAAGGCTATGTTGGGGACAAGAAAGTGAAGGTCCTATGAGACACTGGGTGCAGCAGTGAGAATCAGTTTAGTATCTAATGACCAGATGATGGGCAAGGTACATCTGTGTGTGCTGATTGATGGGACAGTGAGAAAATTTCCCATAGCAAGAATGAAGGTGGACATTCCATACCACGTGGGAGACTGAGGCCCATTTATGACCTTATGATTGGAAATATACTAGGCAGTAGAAGTTTGGATGAATCAGACAGAAAGAAGACTGATGAAGCATCTGCTCTCACCACAAGAGCTCGGGACAAGAAGAGCAAGCAAGACATCAAGTCTCGAAAAGTACATCCCGAATGTAGGTCTACGGGAACTGAAGGAACCACAGAAGAAAGACAAAAGGGAAGAATAACCTACCGACTAGAGGATCAGAAGGGAGTGCTGTACTGAATCTATCAAGGTAGTTCTACACCTGAAATTAAACATAGTACGAACAGAATACTGGACTCAAGTGATGAAGCTAGCTCACGAGTCGATTGTGGGAGGACATCTAGGAGGAAACAAGATGACAAAAAGAATCACCATCAACTTCCATTCACCAGGGGTCATCGGTGATGTGACCAGATGCTGCAGATCATGTGACATCTGCCAAAGAACAATACCTAAAGAGAATGTAACTAAGGTGCCACTGGGTGAGATGCTTCTCATAGAAGAGCTGTCCAGTAAAGTAGTTGTGGAGTTGATTGGATCACTAACACCTGTATTTGACAAGGGCAACACATTAGTCAGAAGCCATAGCATTGCTGAAGATAGAGACAGAGAGAGTAGCAGAAGCCCTCCTGTAAGTGTTGTGTAGAGTAGGTTTTTCCAAAAGACGTCTTGAGTAACAGAGGGAACCAGTTTACTTCTGAACTGATGGAGGAGGTATGCAGACTCATCAGTACTAGGCAGCTCCTTACCACTTCATACAACCCCAGATGTAAGAGAGTTAATGGAGTCTTAAAGAGCATGCTAAAGAAAATGTGTTAAGAGAGACCGTGTGATTGGGACAGGCAGTATTATTTGCTTATCAAGAAGTCCCACAAGTAAGTACAGGATATGCACCCTTCGACTTACTGTACAGAAGAATAGGATGAAGTCCGATGCAGATATTGAAATAGCTGTGGACAGGAGACGAGTCAGAAGTGAGGAACACATACCAGTATGTGTTAGATCTCAGAAACCGACTGGAGAAGACCTGTCAACTCACTCGAGAGAGCTTGTATGCAGCTCAAGGCAGTCAGAAGCACTTCTATAACAAGAAGGCCAAGGAATGATGTTTCAAGATCAAACAGAAGGTCTTGGTTCTGTTACTGACAGATAACAACAAACTCACCCTGCAGTAGACAGGACCTTTTCATGTCCAGAAATTAGTCATTAGAATGGACTATAAGGTGAAAATGGATGGAAAGACAAAGATTTAGCACACCAATCTGTTGAAGGGGTACTTTGAGAGGGAAGAACACAAAATGGGTGCAGCTATTGAGGCATAGATGGATGTTGCAGGTCTGGCTGTCATAGACGCAGAACCAGAAGACAGTGACTTAGTCATAGAAAATGACCACTGGGTGGAAATGAGACATACAAAAAACATGAAAAACCGACTGGCAAACAGAAGAAAGAGATACAATATCTACTGTGCTAATACAAAGATGTCTTCACAGATAGACCAAGCAAGACAGACCTTGTGCAACACTAAATCAAAACTAAGACCAGGGATCCAGTCAAGGTGAAGCCATACTAGATGCCCTATATGATGAGAGACCAACAAGGGAACTGCAAATGCTGGTGTAAATTATATGAGGAGTCTTTGTGTATGAACTGAACAGTCTTTGTATATAGTGTAAAAATATTGTAAATATTTTTCTTGAAGAGAGGCTTATTATTAGATATACACGATTGTTTCATTTAAATTTAATATGTGAGTTATGATCTAGATAGTTATAAAGTGTGATTGTTAAATTTAGTTTTATTAGAAGCAATAGTTATAGCAAGTTTATTTACATAACTGGTTACGAATCATTTCTTGCATAGTTCAGTTGTGAATTGACGTCATGTTACTCGAACCTTCTAAATTTTATTGTTGCTTTAATTGACTATTGTTACGTCATAACGTCTCGTCTCGTAGTTTGTAAAAGGTTCTAGGCCTCAACCAAGTTAGTGCAAGTAAGTTAGTGAAAGTAAAAGTGAAGTTAGACTGAATGATCATGAGTTTAGACAAACTGCGTATGCTGGCGACTTTTTAAAGTGTAATAATCGCATATTGTATTGTAATAATATAGCAGAGAATAATAATTCGTCTTGTCGATTGAGATCTAAAGTAACTGAACCAGCCTGTGTGGACTTTTGATGTAAAATAGAATTACATAAAGCTCTGGATGCACTTGTGGTAACCAATGGGGTAATGTAAGTGAATTTATCACTAACTGTATTGTAATAACAGAGTAGAGGAAAATAATTTGCGTGTCAAAGGGTGTTCTAAAGTAACTGTACCAACCTGTGTGGACTTTTGAAGTAAAATAGACAATTATTTAAAGCTCTAGATACAACTGTGATAACCAATAGTGTAACGAATTTTTGTACATACGTTTGACTTGTTTTGAATATATTATTTTAAAATAAATGGATTATGCGCTGTCTATTTATTGTTGAAATCTATCGCCAACAAATCACAGACACCTACTGTAAAGAATTCGGCCCCTACAAAACTAATAGTTCAAGAGAGGGCTCCTTGACATGACAATGTCTTTCCTGTGTCTACCAAACTCTCCCTCTTGGTCATGAGTACTTCTACATTTCAGAATAATTCTTCTTAATTGTAAAAGGTTTCTTTTAAATTCAAGAAGTTAAGCAACAGCTAGTACACACGTTATAAAGATAGAAATGCCATAATAAATCCTTTTGTCATTGCACCAAATTTTCTTCACCATAATTTTCCTTCCCCTACTTCTGACAAAATAACTAAATATCGGACTCGTTAATTAATATGGCCAAAGTATTTACTAATTAATTAGAAAATCCTTTCTTGTGGTATATTATTGCAAAGCAGCACTTTATGCAATTTTTGGGATATTTTAGCTAATAATAGAAACTTCATTTCAGAAAGTATTCCATATTAGAGACATTCTTACAATGCCATCGATCTACATTAAAATGTATAAGAAAATAACAAGGTAAATAATCTGCATCTAATGTACAGGATTGTACTCCCCCCTCCTTCTTAATGAAATGAGAAATTGGCACTCCCTCCTGATCAAAAAGAACTTTGCCACTCTTTTGAACTTTATAAGTAGTATAGTTGAAATAGCCCAGGAAGGTCCTACAGGCATAGGTGGCACAGCAGTGGTGATAACAGGTGAAGACCAAGTGGGTTCTCCCATTGCATTTTGTATATTCATAGTATTTGTGACTTGAATTATTGAACAGATGCAGGTGATTTTATACTTTCATTTTCCTGTTCAGTTTCTATGTGTTTTACCCTACCATTGATGTTCATTTGTGCTTTATTGGTCTTGGTATTATAATCCTTCTGAAGACTTCTTTGATTTTATATCTTTCAGAACATTTTCTATGATTTTTTTGGTGTTCTTTTTATAACAATTCTATACATATCCTATAGATTTAGATCTTCAGTCTGTACAATTTCTGTTTAGTCCTCCGTCAAATCTATTTTTGACAATAATTCCTCTGTAAATCCTTTGTCTCGTTCTTGTAAATTCTCTTTCTTCTTGATCTTATTTCAAATAAATTTCCATCTCGCTTCAAGCATGTCGTCATCTTGAAGTTAAGTCTTCATTTCACTTTATTTTTACCAAATTAACCCCACAGTTGCTATAGTTGGGTACATTGTTTTGAGTTGTTTAGTGTTGTTTCAAAGTCCACTCCACTTGATGACAGTGAAATAAAATTATTTCATTGACTAGGTGCTTTACGAGTCAGCTTAAAGTTATAGAGTCCTCTTCTTTTACTTGGGGAGGGGGGAGAATACAATCGGTACAATAAAAGCAAATCTTTTCAGTACTTCCTGCATCTGGAGTAATGCATGGTGAGAAACAGGTACACATTTTTGGTTTGCATATTATGGTGACCTTAGCTTAGTATAATATTTACTTATAGGCCTAACTTGAGAGTAAGTAGATGCTAATAAATAGTAATACGACAATTTATTTTACTCTCTAACTTTTCTCGTACATACGGCAATTTCTCTTTTAGCTCTATTTCTTCGTCAAAACCCAAATTCGGTATTCACAAAACTGAATTAATTGATACTCACTAACAGTAAGAGATAAGGTGATTAACAAAATCGCTAAATTAATAAGCAGTCAACATCTACCCTACTAGCCTAACTCGAGTTTTATACTTTTCAAATCGTTTCCCAAACTTTCGGGAAGGTTATATATTCATTAAATCACGCACTCATTACTCGACGTCTAAGTTTCCTCTGGCCAAATAGCAATACAAATGTCTTAATTAAAATACAAAATAGTCTACAAAAATTTAAATACCATCTATAAAAGGGTAGAACATGATGATATATAAATACTGACCCACAAAGACAAATATACCAATAAAAATGGCATTAAACATCCTGAGAACATCTCTTATCGCTCCATTTTCATACAATATTCAGCAGCATTATGTATTAACAATATCGCATATTCTACTATTTTATTCGTGTATTGTAACGGTAAGGATAATATTTACAACTTTGGGATGTTATTCCTGCTATCTCTGGTAGAACAGCTGTTCTTAATATGGGGTGCTAGGGCTTCCTTCAGATGGTCAGTGGAAAAGTTGTATAATTACAGAAAGGAAGTATCAACATAGTGTATAGATCCCATCATGGTCTGGATTGACAAATAATAATAATTCAGGGAGTTCGTAAACAAAAATGGTTTGAGAACCACTGAGTTAGAGCATCGAAATAGGACGAAGGTCCAAAAATTCAAATATCCTGTACTTATGGGAGTTACCGAGGGTGGCTCTTCTTAGATGTATTTTAGAAAAAAAAAGGGGGAAAGGAGGTCATAAAAATGTTACTAGATCATCGTTGAAAGTAGTGCTGTGATATTGTATGTTAACATAATATAGATTTGAACCGAAAAAAGTTAATTTTAAAGCCTCTATGACATTTAAATGCATTCTGATTATTCCTAAAGGGGTTGTGTAATCTGTTCTTAGTGGAGAAACTTCTCTTAAGTTTTACAGGTGTCGATCCTTCTGGTGGTGGCAGATTTTTTAGCATTTTCATCGCTTTATACTTAAGCAGATGCAAAAATCTTTCATTTTTGTAACTTCTGAGTGCTTAAATATCGCAACTGTTAGAGCAAATTCATTCGTTTTGGCAGTTTTAATTTTTGAAAGATTCTAATCTATTAATTATTATTTTTTATTATTATTAAGTTTGGTTTGTTTTGAATTTCGCGCAAAGCTACACGAGGGCTATCTGCGCTAGCCGTCCCCAGTTTGTAAATGATGGATTAGAGTAAAGGCAGCTAGTCAACACTGCTCACCATCAACTGTAGTCTAGGGCTACTCTTTTACCAACGAATAGTGGAATTGACCGTACATTTTTACGCCCTCACGGCTGAAAGTGCGAACATGTTTGGTGAAGGGATTCGAACCCACGACCCTCAGATTGTGAGTCTAGTGCCCTAACCACCAGGTCATTAATAGTAATATCAAGTAAAACGTGTTTAATTTCTGGCCATAAACTGATACAGTTGTTTCTGTAATTTATAAATTTACAAAGATGTTATTTATTGTAAGATTAATAGAATCAGAATTTGTTTTGATTTTCAAAACTTAGTATTTACGTACAGATTTTGAATTATTTATTATTTTAATAGAATACAAAGCTTGGTTAACTTTGTGACGAACCACCCACAAAATGTATAACATATCTTATTACTATGAGCTATGATTATAAAGTATAATAATAGGCCTACTCTGATGATGCAACTGCAGCATGTTCTGAAAACTACATGATTGATTAAAGTTGGGAACTATTATAATTTAACAAACTTCGGGCGTAAATTACGCTAATATATATTTTTATGTTCAATTAATATTTAAGCTGTTACTGGTTAATTCACACGTAGATTATAGATATGAATAGATAGAATAAGTCTAATAACTATCGTTGGGAAGGAATGATAGACGTTTCCAGGGCAGAACTTGAACTTAAGACCAACATTGAGTTTGTTGGAGGTAGGGTGTCAATAATAATTTAGTATGGAGTATGGTAGTTTTAAAATTAAATAATTCAAACTAAGGCTAAGTTTCTTAGTAAAAAATAACAATATTTTAAGTGCTTCCAGAATCTTGTGAACAATATTTGGTTAATCACAATTTTTACTGTTATAATTATTATTATTAAGATAGCATTGTCTAATTTAAAAAAAAGGCTGTGACTGGTGCCAAGGAGTTTTCAATAACTATGTGTGTTATCAGGCATTATTTTGTTATGCTATTAATTTAAATCAGACAGAGATTGTTCTTTTCATCTGTAATTTGTAAATATTTGGCTACATTTTTGTGACCAAAACATGTAAAACTAAAATTAAATTATTACTAGACCCACAATAATACATTAACTTTTTAAAATATAGGCATATTACTTTGAAATTAGATAATTTGAAATTAATTTTTAAGCTAATAATTAAGTAGACAACTGCACAGATGTAACAAGAAAAATTGTATTAAAAGATACTTAAAGTTGGTATAATCTACTTCTTCATTTTTATAGGAGAGTACTCAAAAATAATTGTTATAGTTTTGTCTGATCTGCATCTTTTTTTTTACCAGAAATTATTTTTAAAAAAGTTGAATCTGAAAACCTTCATATTTTGGGACAGACATTTTCCATTATGAGGGTTTTAACTCCTGTCAGACAGCTTTTTATCTAATATTATAAATTATAAGCTGGAGGCAACTTACATGCTTCAGATATACCCAGTTAGTGTGACGAATGGTAAACACCTTGATCTTAATTTGTTGTAGAAAATACTGTAGGTGATACAGACACAAGATATGGTTAAATTCATAAGTAGTTAGTATGAGCTTTAATATTGGCATAAGTAAATACAGCCACACTTATTCACGACTAATAGTTAATACATTCACTTCCAACATTAAACTGTGTATCAAGTTATTTTATATATGATACATTGCACTAATAATTTTGTAATTAAGAAAATAAACTTGAGCTTTAATATTGGCATATGTAAATACAGCCACACTTATACATGACTAATAATTAATACATTCACTTCTAACATTAAACTGTGTATCAAGTTATTTTATATATGATACATTGCACTAATAATTTTGTAATTAAGAAAATAGACTTGTATGTGATTATTGGAAAACCGACAACTGACAAACTGATATTCTACCTAAATATTGAGTGGTTGTGCATCGATGTTGTCTTTATTTGTTTATAATATTTGAGGTAGAATCGATGTTGTCTTTATTTGTTTATAATATTTGA